>NC_081439.1:32640341-32759728 GCF_949786415.1 Peromyscus eremicus | reverse complement strand
CCTGATCTCACTGCTAGGAGCCTTACAAACAGACTAAGCTACACAATTGTCAGACACATTCAGAGGGCCTAGATCAGTCCCATGCAGAATCCCTAACTGTTGGTCCAGAGTCCAGGAGCTCACATCAGCTGTCTCTGTGGGTTTCCCCATTCATGGCCTTGACCCTCCCTGGCACATATAATCCCCTCCTCCCTTTCTTCAGGAGGACTCACAGAGTTCTGCCCAGTGCTTGGCTGTGGATCTCTGCATCTGCTTCCATCAGTTACTGTATAGAGTATCTCTGAAGACAATTAGGGTAGTCACCGATCTGATTACAGGGGAAGGCCAGTTCAGGCACCCTCTCCACTATTGCTAAGAGTCTTAGCTGGGGCCATAACTGTGGATTCCTGGGAGTTTCCCTGGCACCAGGTTTCTCCCTAATCCTGAAATGGTCCTCCTTATCAAGACTTTTTTTTTTGTTAGTCTCCCTCTTCATCCAGTTCCCAGCTCCCTCAAGTTCCCATCCCCTCACCCCCACCCCTGCTTCTAGTTTACCCAGGAGATCTCTTTTGTTTCTCCTTCCCAGGAAAATCCATGCATCATCCCTCTTTGGGCCTTCCTCACTGCTGGTGGGAGTGCAAACTTGTACAGTCACTTTGGAAATTAATATGGCAGTTTTTCAGAAAAATGAGAATGAATCTACTTCATGACCCAGCTGTACCAATCTTGGGCATATACTCAAAGGATGCTCAATCATACCACAAGGTCACTTGCTTGACTATGTTCACAGCAGCTTTATTTGTAATAACCAGAACCTGGAAACAACTTAGATGCCCCTCAACCAAAGAATGGATAAGAAAAATGTGGTAACTTTACACAATGTAGTGTTACTCAGTTGTAAAAAACAATGTCATCATGAAATTTTCAGGCAAATGGATGGAACTAGAAAGACTCATCCTGAGTGAGGTAACTCAGGCCCAGAAAGACAAACATGGTATGTACTCACTCATGAGTGGATATTAGGAGTAAAATATAGGATAAACAACCTACAATCCACAGCCCCAGAGAGGCTAGATAATAGAGTACTTCAAGATCTTAACTACTCAAGTTTGTATGTCACCTGGCTTGGGTGTGTCTCTGTCTTCAACCCATCAAACTTGGCTGTAAGATAGCTACTATTGGGTTTATCTGGTGTTGAAAGACTTGGAACCTATGTTACTACAGAAGTATTCAATTCCATGTGGTAACTATACTCCTTTATAGATATCCTGAAACAAGCCAGGAGATCTTTTATGACATTTATCATCTTCCTTATCTCATATTCTTGTGTTTGAGTATGAAATCTTCCTTATAAAAGCCTGGATATTATTAAAGTACTTAGTGTCACTTTGTCCAAGATTGTATACTTTTATTTTGGTGCTATTTTACTATTTCTTGTCAGGATCTATGATTATCTTCTTTTTTTTTGAGATAGGGTCTCATTATGTATCCCTGGATGGCCCAGAATTTACCATATAGACCAGGCTGGCCTCAAACTCACAGAGATCCATCTGCCTCTATATCCTGACTGCTGGAATTAAAGGTGTGTGCCACCATAGCTAGCTTTATGATTCTTATTGTTCTTTAAAACTCTCTATCAGATGTCCTCTCTCATTTATTAAGGTTTTATACCCATCCTTCAAACAAACCCACATTTTCTTCTTTGTATCTACATGATCCAATACAGTGGGTCAGCTGGCAACTAAGATATACTTATTGATTGCTACTTGATTAAATAATTGGACTCCTTTCTGTGGGCCATACTGTGGTTTTTCACTAATGCTTGTTTTGATAGTGCCTCTAGGCTTGTAACTCCGAAGAACCCCAGTGCTCTTGTTTAAGGATAGCCCATCTTCCAACGGATAGAGCCCAATACAAAATGGGCCACCTAGTGGTAGATTGTCTGAACTACAGAACCTGAACTTGATGCAGTTTAATTACCATTCCCCTGTATTTTCTGTTCCTGTCTAACTGACTCCACTCTTATGATCTTTATTAGGAGTTTACATCCATCTCCAGGAATTGAGCCCCCAAACTATTGTAATAGAAAAGCTATTAGACATCCATATATGTCTATAGACCATGAATAGACATTTGCTTTACCTTTCAACTCGCAGTGGTTACTTCCCTCTGTTGTTCTACAAATATCAGACAGGACCATCCCAAGAATAAGAGTAAAGGAAGTCTGAGTTACCTCATGCTCTCAAAATAACCACAAGTGACTTCCTCTTAAAATTTGAAGATGTTGTGTACATGCAGAGATGTGAGACTGAGCAAAACAGTCTTCCTATCTATTCTCAGTACCAGTGGTAGCATAAATTGGAAAGAAAATTACCAATGTTTGGTATAATTACATTAGTAATTATGTACAGACTGCTCTTTATTAATATCTACAATAGTATGCAATAAGAAAAGTCTAGATAGAATGGTTACTTTATAGTATTAATATATGGAAGACTAGGTACTTACTAAAAATCATAAACTTAGAACACATTTGGGGGAAATCCTATTTTTCTGAAAATGGAGGAGAAGTAAATTATGATTTTGTTTATTTTTTCATAGCATTTCCCTCAGTTGTTACTAGCCCATACAATGGCATATTTTATATTTTCTGTTATCTTTATATTGCTTTAGTATCAGAAAGCAATATGAAAAGCCATTTGAATGATCTATTTCCTTGCCTGAAGCTATTACCTTCAGGGCAGGTTAACATAGTCTATGTAGTATTATTGTTACTTGAGGGCTTGGAAGAGCTAGTTCATTAGTGATGACAAAACCTGACATACACGAACTTTTAACCTAATAGCATGAAAAGAGTCCTCAGTGTGGATAAATGGGAAAGTAAATTAGAAATGGTATAGAAATTATCCAGGGGTCCCAGCAGCTGGCTAGCAGGTAAGAGTCCTGCAGGCAGGCTACTCCACCACCACTGCCATCCATTAGACTCTGTAATCTACAAGAACCATTCTACTGCCCAAACCCACCAAATCCATCACCCTCATTTGCCCAACCATCCCCCTAACATCAACAGCTCCTAGAGGTACAAGCACCACCTGCACCAGTTGGAAGAAGAGCAGCCTCCCCATGAACAGCCCTCTCCAACAACATCAGCAGACCCTATAGGCACAAGCACCACCCACACCATTTGGAAGAACAGGCACAGCCAAAACCTACACCAGTTGGAAGAACAGACTCCATAGGCACAGGAACTACCCACACAAGTTAGAAGAACAGACCCCATAGGCACAAGTAAAGACTACATGAGCCAGAAGAACTGGAAAATATGCTGGATCTAGAACTGGACAATATGCTGAATCTAGGCACCCAAACCCCCACAAACCTCAGCTGAGACAACCCTACTCAGCCTGACAACCAGGCAGTCACCAGAACCCTTGGCCATTGAGGCCAAAGGACAATAAAGGAAACAGACAATAAAGGAACAAAAGACTCATCCAACAAAGACATCACAAGAATCAACACCTGTACCTAAATTATCCCAAACCCAGATGGGTAAACTGCAGTGTAACAACAACATAAAGAGCAATATGGCACCACCAGAAACTTGTATTTCTATAACAGCTAGGCCTGATCATCCCAATGCAGATGAAGTAGAAGAAAATGACCTTAAAAATAGCTTTATGAAGATGATAGAGGCTCTTAAAGAGGAAATGAAAAGTTCCCTTAAAAAATCGAGAAAACTCCTGGAGCTTTCTTGACCATGATTGGAAAAAGTACAGAGACAACTAGCCAAACTAGTGGAAACACATGAACTGTGGACCAATAGCTGAGGAGGAGGCCCCATGGTACTGGACTAGGCCCTGTGGATAAATGAAACAGTTGTTTAGCTTGAACTGTTTAGGGGGCCCCCAGGGAGTGAGACTGGGACCTGTCCTTACTGATGAGCCAGCTTTTTGGAACCTAGTGCCTATGTTGAGACACTTTGCTCAGCCTTGGTGCAGGGAGGAGGGGCTTGGACCTGCCTCAACTGAATATACCAGGCTCTGCTGACTTACCAGGGGAGACCTTGCCTTGGAGGAGGTGGGAATGGAGGGTGGGTTGGGTGGGAAGGCTGGCAGTGGGAGGAGGGAAGACAGGGGAATCTGCAGTTGATACGTAAAATGAATAGAAAATCTCTTAATAAAAAAATAGAGAAAACACAAACAAAAAATGAGAGGAAATCACTAAATCCCTTAAAGAAAGCCAAGAAAAAACAAACAGGTGAAGGAAACAGTTCAAGACTTAAAAATTGAAATACAGCCCCCCCACAAACACACACACACACACACACAAACTGAGGGAATTCTGAAAATGGAAAATCTGATTAAACGAACAGGAACTACAGATGCAAACATAACCAACAGAATACAAGAGATGGAAGAGAGAATCTCAGGTGATGAAAATATGATAGGAAGTAGATTCACTGATTAAAGAAAATGTTACATCCAATAAATTCTTAATACAAAACATTCAGGAAATCTGAGACAGCATGAAAAGACCAAACCTAAGAATAATAGGGATAGAAGAAGGAGAAGAATTCCAGATCAAAGGCGCAGAAAGTGTATTCAACAAAATCATAGAAGAAAACTTTCCCAATCTAAAGAAGGACAAGCTTATGAAAACACAAAAACCTTATAGAACACCAAATAGACTGGACCAAAAAAAAAGTCCCTTCGCCACATAATAATTAAAATACTAAACATAGAGAATAAATAAAGATTATTAAGAGCTGCAAAGGAAAAAGGCCAAGTAACAAATAAAGGCAGATCAGAATTACACCTGACTTCTCAGTGGAGATTCTGAAAGCCAGAAGGTCCTGGACAGATGTTTTGCAGACACTAAGAGACCATGGATGCCAGCCCAGACTATAATACTCAGCAAAACTTTCAATTACCGTAGATAGAGAAAACAAGATATTCCATGAAAAAAACAAATTTAATCCAGCACTACAGAAGGTAATAGAAGGAAAACTCCAACCAAGGAAGTTAGCTGCACCCATGAAAACATAGGCAATAATCTCACACCAGCAAAACCCAAAGAAGGGAAACAAACACACACCCCCTCCACCACCACCACCAACAACAACAAAAAATAGGAATTAACAATATACTAGTCATTAATATCTCTTAATATCAATGGACTCAATTTGCCTATAAAAAGGCACAGGCTAACAAAATGGATACAAAAACAGGATCTATCTTCAGCTGCATGCAAAAAAACACACCTCAACTTCAAAGATAGACATTACCTCAGAGTAAAGGATTGGGAAAAGATTTTTCCAATCAGATGGACCTAAGAAGCAAGCCCACATAACTATCCTAATATCTAACAAAATAGACTTCAAACTAAAATTAATCAAAAGAGATGGAGAAGGACATTTCATATTCATCAAAGGGCTGATCTCCAAAACAGATAAAAAACTCAGGAAACTAGACACCAAAATACAGAGTAATCTAATTAAAAATGTGGTATAGATCTAAACAGAATGCTCAACTGAAGAATCTCAAATGGCTAAAAGACATTTAAGGAATTGCTCAACATCCTTAGTCATCAGGGAAATGCAAATAAAAATGACTCTGAGATACCATCTTATACCTGTCAGAATAACTAAGATAAAAAATACTGATAACAGCTTATGTTGGAGAGGATGTGTAGAAAGGGGAACACTCCTCCACCGCTGGTTGAAATGCAAACTTGTACAACCACTGTGGAAATCAGTATGGTGGTTTATCAGAAAATTGGGAATCAATCTACCTCAAGACCCATCGATATCCCTCTTGGGCATATACCCAAAGGATGCTCATTCATACCACAAGGTCTCTTGCTCAACTATGTTCATAGCAACATTATTCATAATATCCAGAACCTGAAAACAACCAAGATGCCCCCTCAACTGAAGAATGGATACAGAAAATGTGGTACACTTATACAATAGAGTATTACACAGTGATTAAAAACAATGACCTCATAAAATTTGCAGGCCAATGGATGGAACTAGAAAAAAAATCATCCTGCGTAAGGTAATGTAGACCCAGAAAGACAAACATGGTATGTCCTCACACATAAGTGGATATTAGATATAAATCAAAGGATAACCAGGCTACAATTCACAGCTCCAGAGAAGCTAGGTAACAGTGACAACCCTAAGAGGGATGCATGGATTTCCCTGGGAAGGTGAAATAGATGAGATCTCCTGGGTAAATTGGAAGGAGGAAGAGTAGAGGAGAGGGGATGGGGGATAAGAATGTGAGGGATCAGGATGGTTGAGGTGTAGGAGGGACAGAGAGAGTGAGCAATGAAAGAGATGCCTTGATAGAGGGAGCCATTATGGGGTTAGGGGAGAAACCTGGCACCATAGAAATTCCCAGGAATCCACAAGGATGACCCTAGCTAAGACTCCTAGCAATAATGGAGAGGGTTCTGAACTGGCTTTCCCCTGTAATCAGATTGGTGAACACCCTAATTGCCATCAGAGAACCTTCATCTAGTATCCAATGGAAGCAGATGCAGAGATCTACAGTCAAGCACTGGGCCAAGCTCTGGGAATCCAGTTGAAGAGTGAGAGGAGAGATTATATAAGCAAGGGGGGGGGTAAAGATCATGACAGGGAAACCCACAGAGGCAGCTGACCTGAGCTCATGGGAGCTCATAGACTCTAGACTGACAGTAGGGAGTCTGCATAGGACCAACCTAGGTCTTCTGCATGTGGGTGACAGTTGTGTAGCTTGGTCTGTTTGTAGGGCCCCTATCAGTGGGACCAGGATCTGTCCCTGGTACTTCTGCTGGCTCAACATATTCCCTATGGTGGGATGCCTAGCTCAGCCTTGATGCTTGGGAGAGGGGCTTGGTTCTGCCTCAACTTGATATGCCATGCTTTGTTGACTTCCATGGGAGGCCTGCCCCTTTCTGAGGATTGGATGGGGGGTTAGATGGGCATTGGGGAGGATGGGAGGAGAGAAGGAAGGGGAAACTGTGGTTGGTATGTGAAATAAATAAGAAAATTTAATTTAAAAAAAAGAAAAATAATGTCCAGGGGTAAGTTCCTGAGTCTAGATCTTTACTACCTGAAGTTGTGATTGGAAACTATCTCATGTGATGTGTTCAAGACTCAGTTCCTAGGGAATGATTAGCTATTGTATCATTGCTGTTTATGGGAGGGTTAGAAGACATTCTCTACTAGTTGAAATTTTAATGATTTGTTAATAAAGCCAGTAGTGGGTCAGGATGGGTTCCACATTCAGAGGTTTATTCCCTATCAGAGGAGATAGAAAAGAAGAAGGGCTGTATAAAGAGCAAATTCTTAGTGATTACTAGTTCTTGTATGTAAATTGTTCAGTCAGTCTCATAAATTTGCTTTTAGTAGTCTCCCTCATCTTGCTGACAGCATATGCACATTTATTATGGTTGCTAGATAAAATATAAGACACCTGCTTATACCTGGATTATAAATGAACAATATACCACAAATATTACACATTAAACATTGGGAAATTATTTGATTCTTTATGAAATGTAAACTTAAACTACTGCCTATAATTTTACTAGTTAAGTCCACATTGGATTCAGCACAATTTATTTTGCTAAAGAGTGGCAGATGGCTTGGAATGTAGTTGTGATGGACTTAAATGGTTGAGGATACAATTAAAATGAATTATATACATATATTTTGTGAAAAATAATACCCTCAAACTTAGAAATAATATAAAAAGCCTTGTTCTCATAACCTTGTGTATTGTTGCCCTTTTATTGCAGTTGTAAGGATCTGGTCAGTGTGACAGAGGTCAGAGAGTCTAAGATTTAGCATTGGAGTGCATAGAGCTGAGAACAGTTACGGCTTTAGGCTGGGGGATTATTTTGAATCTAACAGACTCCTAACTGCTGCAATCAGTATTTTCTGTGGTCTTTGAGGTTGTGTCTATTGCTCATATGGACAGTTTGAACTTTAACATTTAGGTCTCCAAAATCTTGTATTGTAATGAGGCCTTTTCCTAACCTTTAACTTTAATACGTAATTTAGATATCATACAAATCACCTATTTGGAGCATACAAATCAATGTGGGCAATTTAAAAAGTGTTATTACCCGTGTTTCACCATAACCATAGCCTCAGAGCCTGAGAAAATGGCAAAGACATGACCTTCCTCATAGTATAGTTGTAAAAAGAAAAAAAAAAAACGAACAAACAAAACAAAAAAAAAAACAAGACAGACTTGTTGATCTTTAAAAACTAATTTGTTTGGAATGCATTGGACTATGTGCTGAAATGAGTCGTAGTCAGAAGAGGAAACTTCCCCTCCCCAAGTCCTACCAGATTCTCCCCTACACTCCCACCACTCAAGTCCACACCCTTTCTTTCTCTCTCTCTTTAGAAAACAAACATGCAAACAAACAAACAAAAAAACAAACAAACAAAAAATAAAAAAACAAACACAGGAAACACACACAAAACCCCCACACAAACACGAAATAAGAAACCATAATATACAAGCAAAAGACCAATCAGACAAAAAACAAACAAACAAACAAAAACAAGTAAATAAAGCAATATGAGATAAAAATATGGAAAAATACCATTGAGTTCATTTTGTGTTAACCATCTACTGCTGGACATGGGGCCTACCCTGAAGAGTAAGTAGTTAATAAACCCAATAATAGGTCCAGCCTGTATTATTTACTCCCAGGGTCTGTGGAATAGTCTAACAATCAGATAAGGATTCTAATCTGAGGGATATCAAATGAATCTAAGCACACTGAATTCTTTAGTCCATTCACTTTATTCCTTTAAGTCAATTTTATCTACACAGTTTCTTTTCTGTTCTCATACTTAGCTCCTCTCAGTCCCTCCTGCTTTCAGTCCCTTCTGCTGTTCTCTCATATCTATCTAGTTCTTTCTATCTTCTTCCTCTCCTTTGTTCCCACAAGCACATACATATCCATTCATTAACAACTTGTTAGTAATAACTACAAAGTAAACCCTCAGGGACAAGTATTCTGATAAGAGTCACACTTGTCAGAGACTTGGTCAGCTTAATTGGTGACTGACAACAGCTGTAGGTTGTAAAAAGTTCTGGCTATCTCTTAAAGGGATAGCTACAAGGGTTACAAGGAAAGAAAATAAACCAATAAGAGATTTAAGGAAAAGGAAAAGAATACGTGTAACATTTTATGTGATTAATAATAACCAGACATGGTTAGTCAGTTAACAGCCTTTTTCTGTTAGTCACCTGAATCTCAGGACCTATACATAATTAGTCTGCTGAGCCTAAAATCTTCCATTAAAAACTGGTGTAGAAGTAAATACAAAGTGTTAATTGTTTTTGAATCAGAGTGGGGAGGTGCTGGTGGAGGAAGCTTAGGGCAACATAGGTGCTGTTGATCTCTTGAAGGACTAAGATATACCAAGGCCAGACACCTGCACTATCACTTCTAGCTTGCTATAATTCTTCTGAAGGGTTTTGATCTAACAAGGCCAGGCACCTGCAATTCCTCTCTATGAAAGTTCTATGAGGACACTTTGTCTGGCCAATATTTACCTTGTCAGTGGCTAAGGATGTAGAACAAGACCTCTAAGTGTCTACAGTCCACATGGAATAATAGATCTAGTATGAAGTATATTTTAGTATGTTTCTATTCATAAAAATTGTACAGTTAAATTAGAAACTATCTTCTGGACTATCCATAATTATGTGTGCCCATAAGATTAAGATAAGGATCTCTGTGAGTTCGAGGCCAGCCTGGTCTACAAAGCGAGTTCCAAGAAAGGCGCAAAGCTACACAGAGAAACCCTGTCTCGAAAAACAAAAACAAACAAACAAAAAAACCCAAAAAAGATTAAGATAAAATCATGAGATTACATGTACACATAACATGGGAATGCATGGTAAATGGAGAGAATCATAGTTGTTATTGCACAAGAAGTTTACAACAAGAGACAGACAATTCATTCAAAAGGCAATAATTCCATAACGCCTTGTGTGATGGTTTCCTCTAACAGAATCCTTAGTTCTGATAGGTTGACCTTCTGAACACTAGATGTCACCTGCTTTATACTCCCATGGAATTTTGTTACCAGTGGCTCTCAATAAGTGAGATTCCCACTAGAGAAAACTGTTTTTTTTTTTCCTTGCAAGTGGATGACAACTGCGATAGTTTCTTGGTTGGAGATGTGAGCCCATGTATACTTCCACCTCTCAGCAGGGCCCTATCTGGATTGAACCTTGTGCAGGGCCCATGCATTGTGCCACAGTCTCTCTGAGTTCATATGTGTATCAGCCCTGTTGTGTCTGGAAGATGCTGTTTCTTTGGAGTCATCCATCCCCTCTAGCTCTTACAATCTTTCTACCTCTGCTGCATAGGCTCCTGAGTCCTGAGGGGAGGGGTTTGATGAAGACATCCCATTTAAAACTACTCTTCCAAAACCTCCCACTATTATTTCACCCTCCTTTCTTCTTCTTATGTATGTATATCCTGGCTCCTCTCAGATTAACCCCCATTTTTCATATTTCCCTCAATAATATCACTTATACCCTGCTATTTTAACCAAAATTAGGGCCAGAAATCTACTTGTTTAAAATCTTGCGTACAATATAATCAGAGATAAATTAATAAAAATTAATTTATGTGTGTTGTCTTAGTCAGGGTTACTGTTTCTGTGATTAAACACCATAACCAAAATCAGTATGGAGAGGAAAAGATTTTTTTGACTTAAATTTTCATATCACTGTTCATCATTGGAGGAAGTCAGGACAGGAACTCAAACAGGGCAGGACCCTGGAGGCAGGAGCTGATGCAGAGGCCATGGAAGTGTGCTGCTTATTGGCCTGCTCAGCCTGCTTTCTTACAGAAACCAGGACTACCAGCCCAGGGATGGCACCACCCACCATTGTCTGGACCCTCCCCCATCAACCATTAATTAAGATAATGCCCTACAGGCTTGCATAAAGCCTGGTCTTATGGAAGCGTTCTTTCAGCTGAGTCTCCCTCTTCTCAGATGATTTTAGCTTGTGTCAAGTTGACATAAAACTAACCAGCACATAGGTCTAACTAAGGCCAGATAAAATTAACTGGTAGCCATAGGCTGATTTTATGAACACTGTTGTGAAAAGTTTCTAAGAAAGTACAAATGAAACAAAAAGTGGTATATGACTTTAATCCCAGTTTAGGAAGCAGGGACAGGTCTATTGAGATAAGATCAGGAAGTGCAGGAAGAAGCAAGGAGATCAGGCCAGAAATAAGAACATAGAGAGAAATAGGAATTTTTTCATGGGGGGGTGATATTAAAAATCAACAAGAGAATGATGTGCCATTCAACAAATCATGTTGAGAAAATAATTTTTATATAAAAATATATTGGTTCTTCATACTTCTCACAAAAAAGTAATTCCCAAGGAATTAAATGTTTAAAATTTTGAAATCCTTTAAAACATTTATATGAAATTATAGCACGTACTGGGTCACTGAAATGGCTCAGTATGTGAAAGTGTGTGCTGTTTCAAACCTGATGGATTGAGTTTGATTCCCAGAATACATGTTAGAAAAAAGTCAAATGTGAGGATATACACCTGTAATCCCAGGACTCCTACCATAAGAAGGGTGTGTGTGTGGAGACAAGAGAATTGCCAGGAATTGTGCTGGCCAGTTATCCTGGGGTACTTAGCACAGGAAAAATGAGAGACCCTTAATGCTGCCCAGAGGGCCAGCCTCCAGACAGCACCCAGGGTATGAAAAAAAAATCCATGAATGCGGCAAGGGTTAAACCTTTTCTACCTGAGGGGTAAGGAAAGGAACTTATACTTCTGATGGTAACTTTCTTTATTACTGCATCTTGAAAAAAAATTTCTTTCTGAAAATTTCTGTCTCCTCACAGCTACATCTCTTTTCACATTGCTACATCTCTCTCCACACAGCTCTCTCTACACAGCAGCTCTCTCCACTACTCTGTCTCTCCATAGCATACATCACATGACAGAAAAACTTTGGACAAATACATGAGTTACATTCTCAGGGTCACATAGTATTTCTTGAGTAAATAATAAGAAACTGGTTGGGCTGTGGTAGCACACACCTTTAATCCCAGCACTTGGGAGGCAGAGGCAGGTGGATCTCTGTGAGTTCGAGGCCAACCTGGTCAATAGAGTGAGTTCCAGGAGAGGCTCCAAAAGCTACATAGAAAAACCCTGTCTGGAAGAACAAAAACAAAAACAAAAAGCAAAACAAACAAAAAAAAAAGAAAAAGTACCATTATATTATTTTTGCAGTTCATCCTCATTAGTAATAAAGAAAATATAATTTTTAAAGAAATACATAAATTATTATGAGATGCCTCATTAAAATGTATATTTTAAATATACATATATACATATATTTCAAATACATGCTTGAATAAAGTTAGGCATATTTATGTTCTCAAACATTTGTCATTTCTTTGTCAAATCCTTTCTTGTAGCCTTTTGAAATACATGGTCCATTAGTGTTGTCAGTCATTAGCCCACTGTATAAACAGTAAACTAGAGGTTTTGATGTAGCCTAAAGGTATCATTCTAAGTCTCAATTCTCCTGCCTCTGACTCTTCAACCTGAGTGTAGTGAGAAGGGTAAGTCAAATATTGGTTCTATGATTCATCTTTCTTTCTTTCTTTCTTTCTTTCTTTCTTTCTTTCTTTCTTTCTTTCTTTCTTTCTTTCCTTCCTTCCTTCCTTCCTTCCTTCCTTCCTTCCTTCCTTCCTTCCTTCCTTCCTTCCTTCCTTCCTTCCTTTCAATTGTCTGTGTGCATTAACAAGCTTGTGCAGAGGCCTAAGGACAGATTGTTGGAGGCAGTTCCCTCATTCCACTGTGGTGGTCCAAGGGATTGAACTTAGGTCATCAGGCTTGGCAGTAAGAGCTTTTACCTGGGGGAGCCATCTCATCAGCCTGAATGTGTTCTTGACTCATACTTCCTTACCTAGCTGTAACTTACTATCTAGCCACTGAAATGTTGAGTTCATTTTCTTCAGAGCTAAACCCAGGAGTGAGATTGTTAGATCATACAGGCATTCTAATTTTAGTTATTTTGAGGAAGCTCCATGCTGTTCCCATAATGGCTGCACTGATTTACATTTGCACCAACAGTTCTTGAGAGTTCCTATTTCTCTGCATCTATGTGGTACTCTTTGTCTTTCATCTCTTTTGGTCTCTGTTAAGAAATGCTGATTTCGATGTACTGCTCACTTTAAAATCAAGTTACTCTTTGCTGCTGTTGAGTCAGAGAAGTACAGTTTGCAAATATTCTCTCCCAATAAACAAATGGACACAGATATAAAAGGGACAGAGTAGAAAACCTAGAAGCACACTAACCAATTATAGTCAAATTTGCTTACTTTAAACTAAGAAGTTTTTGCACACCAAAGTAAACAAGTAACAAGAGTACTTTTTAGTTTAAAGTAAGCAAATTCATCTGTTATTGCTCTTGTTCCCTGTGCTTTTCAGTTCTTTTCTAAAAATTGGTATCCATTTCCCAGGTTCATATTTTACATTGGTATTTTAATTTTTTCTTTTCTTTTTTTTACTGCCCACAACAATTAGCTCTTTATTTCTACATAATTTATTGTTTAGTACTATCAAATAAAATACTAATCCTCATCACTTGCTTCTGTTTACGGTTTCTTGACCAATTCTTCATTTTACGTTCCAAAATGTGTGCTGCACCCAGAACAATGAAGTGTTTGTAAACATCACAGCTACTGACGTTGGACATTCACCTGCAGCTACCAATATTCTTAACATTTGTACTTGTTACTGGCAACTGTTCTCTTGGTGGCTTGTTTACATCACTTTCCATGACAAGATTTTGGAAAGCATTTGTTCAAGCATCCTCAAGAGACAGGTTTTGTTGCATCTGGAAGAGCCCGAGGACAGGCCGAGTTCCGCAGCCCCGGGCCTCCGCTGCCCACAACGCTGCACGAGCCGCTCGCGCTCCGAGGCTCTGCATTGAAAGCTACATTGATATTTTCAACCATTTTTGTTTTGAGTTTTAAAGTTAATGAGAGATGGGATGCTAGCTTTAGTCTTCTACATTTTCCCAGCATCATTTAATAAAATGACTACTTTTCCCAGTGCATGTCCTTACTAATCTTGATGAAAATCAGTTAGCTCTAGATACATGAGCGTACTTCTAGGCTATCTATTCTGTCCCATTTGTATCGGTGTCTGTTTTTATGCCATCACCATGCTATTTTGTTTATTGCTGCCTTGTAGGATATTTTTTTTAAGTCAGACACTACAATGCCTGCTTGCTTTCCTTTTGCTCAAGATGGCTTTATTCGTTTGGATTTTTTGTGATTTGCTTAAATTTAAAAATTATTTAAAAAGTTAAAAAAATTTCTAGTTCTGTACAGAATTTCTTTGTTAGAGATTACAGTGATTGCTTTGGGTAATATGGGATTCTAACAATATTGATTATTCCATGTTACATATGCACTCAACATGCATGTCTTCCACTTTCTATGTCCTCTCCAATCTCTTTTATCAATATTATATATTTTTCATTATAGGATCTCTCATTTCTTTAGTTAAATATATTCTTAGATACTTATTTCTTTATTTTTTTTTCAGTGCTGGTAATTGAATTTAGTAACTTACACATGCTAGACAAGTACTCTACAAATGAACTGTATTCTCAGGAGATATTTATTTTCCTATCTTTTATAAGTGAGGTTGTTGGTTTTTTTTGGTTTCTACTTCAGATATTTGTCTATTAACATAACAATGGTACTTATTTGGGCACGTTGGTTGGTAATTTGATGGATTCACTTATTAGTTGGTCACTTATTAACAACTTCTTGGTGAACATTTTGGGGCTTTCTCATATATGAAGATCATTTTCAATGGCCCGCAGAATCAACTAAGCAGGGATCATCGGGCCTCACAGAGACTTAAGTGACAATCAGGAAGACTGACCTAGGTCCTCTGCATATATGTTATAGTTGTGTAGCTTGGTGTTCTTGTGGGCCTCCTAATAGTGGGAACAGGGGATGTCTCTGACTCTTTTGCCTGCTTTTGAGATCCTTTTTCTCCAAATGGGTTTCCTAGTCCAGCATTGATATGAGGTTATGTGCCTAATCTTATTGCAACATGATACACCATGTTTGGTTGATGTCCCTGGGAGACTTACCCTTTTCTGAAGGGAAACAGAAGAGGAGTGGATCAGGGGGAAGGGGAGGTGGGGAAGGGACTGGGAATGGAGGAGAAAGTGAAACTGAGGTCAGAATGTAATATATGAGAAAAGAATTAAAAAAGATCATTTTCAAAAAAAAGATTATTTTCAAAGAGAGACACCTTGATTTCTTTTTTTTTTTCAAATTTGCACAGCCTTTTTTTTGTTGCTTTTTAAAATTATTTTAAGTAGGACTTCCAGAACTACAGTGACTAAGAATGGTGAAAGTATTTTCTTTTGTTTTCGATCTTAGAAAAGATGTTTTTGGCTCCCTTCCTGTCACTAAGCATAATGTTATTATCTGTGGTCTTTATTATATTGTAATATGTTCTTTTTATAAGTAGCTTGTTGAGTTCTTTTGTCATGAGGGAATATTGAAGTTTATTAAATGCCCCTTTCTGTATCTACTGAGACAATTTAACTTTTGTCATTTATTCTGCTGATGTGTATGTTAAGATTATGTATTTACATATATTCAACATTTTAATATTCCAGATGTGAGATTGGTCTACTTAGGTTTTCTTCCTTCACAATTGAGTCTTGGTATGATGTACAGACCAAGGCATTTCTTCATCTAGAGTATCAGATTTATTTGTATATGATTCATAAAATGTATTTTCTCTATTCATTATTAAAAATCAAACTTTTCATGTTTTCAAGTACTGAGGATATGAAGAAATACATTCTTTCATGGATCCTGCTAGTAGAGTGTGAAGTGCTAAAGCTACCTTGGAGAGGCTTAAGTTTCTTGGTCACAAGTGTAAAATAACTGTACTCTAATGATGGACAAGATATGGCATAAAGTATATATCTCACACACTCATCTTAGTTACTTTCTTATTGATGTGATAAAACTCCATGACCCAGGCAAATTAGAGAAGGAAGAGTTCAGTTGACTCTAATGGTTCCAGAGAGTTAGAGTCCAGATGCTGGAGTGGAGGTATCAGGGGTCAGAAGCTTGTAGAAGCAATTGAGAGTTCATAACAAACAGGAAACAGAGGGAGCAACTCAAAATGGCTTGAGTTGTTTGAAACCCTATAGGTCATCCCATTGCTACACTTCCTCTGGCAGGACTGCAGATCCTAATATTCACAAACAGCCACCAACTACATACCAAATATTTAAATACCTAAGATTTATGGGAGACATGTCATTCAAGGGACTGCACAGTCAAATCAGTACACAAGAAAGAAGCAGGCCTATTTCTGTTAAAAAACAACATCCCCCCCCAAACAAAAACAAAAACAAAAATGGAATACACTGGAAACAATTGAAAACTTTACCAAGGGGATGGTATGAATGTAAGAACAAATTTGATGTGAAAGGGAAGGAAGCAGATATTTCATACAGTTAATATGAATCAGATGTGCAAATAAGATGCCTTACAATGTGCTTATGTGTGGAAGGGAGGGAAGATTCTGGATATTTAAGTTATTTTAAAATCTATTTATTTCCTGTGGTTCTTGGAATTGAAATCTGGACCTTCTATGTGCTAGTCAAAACTCAACTACTGAGCTCCACCCCCAGATCTTTTGTCACTTGCATATTTTCCAGACAGTGTGTTGCTATATGGCCAAGACTGATTTTGAACACTCGATCCTCCTGCAAATCAGATATTTACTTTATAATTCATAACAGTAGCAAAATTGCAGTTATGAAATAGCAATGAAATAATTTTATGGTTGAGAGTCACCAACCTGAGGAACTGTATTAAAGCGTCACAGCATTAGGAAGGTTGAAAAAAATTGCTATAGAGGAAGAATCAGATAAAGAAGCTGACTTTTTTTTCTAGATGAAAAGAGAAGCCTAGGAAATGAGAAGGAAATGAGAAGTTAGGTGCAACTAGCTGTTTACCTCAAGCAACAATTCTTACATTCTGTTTCCTATATTTGATCTGATCACCCTCAGTAGGAAGACTATGTAGCTTTCTGCAATAACAGAGATATATCTAGAAAGATATTGAACTTATTAAACTACATAGTGTTGTATGATATTTTGCTTGTGTTCTGACAAATAAAGCTTGCCTGGAGATCATAGGGCAGAGCTAGCCACTAGTTAATCATAGAGGCCAGGCAGTGGTGGCACACACCTTTAATTCCAGCACTTGGGAGGAGGAAGCAGGAAGATCAGGAGTTCAATGCCATCCTGGGCTACACGTAATTGAACCAGTCTAAAAGAGAAACAGAGCTGAGCGGTGGGGGTGCACACCTTTAATCTCAGCACTAGGGAGGTGGAGACAGGAATATAAGGCTGGTGGAGACAGGATCTTGGCCCCATTTGGTCTGAGGATTCATAGAGGTAAGAAGTCTCCATTGACTGCTGCTCTGCTTCTCTGATCTTTCACCCTAATATCTGACTCCAGGTTTTTATTGATAAGACTAGTTAGTATCACACTTCAACATAGACTACTGTAGGGAAATTAGACATTTTGTAAGAATGATAAAAATGTTACAGTGCATTAGAAATGAGTAAGTTTGATTAGTAAGTTTTCTAGAATTATAAATTGTTAGATCTTTGAATTAGAAGAAAGGGTAGAATGCAATGGACTTAGAGTCAAATAAAATAATGATAAACTTTTTATCTACATGGATTCATATTTCTTTGTGAAAAGTAAATGCATTTTCTATCAATAGCTTTCCATTTTCAATTTACATATCAAAATTTTAGTCTCAGGAAAGTATTTTAAGAGGAAATCAGTGCTGGAACATGGGTTTCTTATAAGTGTCTGGATGAAAGCTTTTTCATCCATAACATTTGGCAGAGAAGTGACCAGAAAATAAGTTTGAAATGAGAGAATAACTCACCAGTTCAGTTTCAATTCAAATGACCATTTATGACACATAGAAAAATGACATACAATCTGTAGCATGAGCCAAGATTTGTCAATGAATAAATAATACATAGTACCTCATAAATTGAAAAGAAGTATATTTAATTAAAAAGATGTAAAACTTAGAGCAGAGATAAATACTGAACTCTTCTCAAGTATACCACATAAATTAGTGGGAAAGAAAAGGCATTACCTGGAATGATAATTTGTTTAATAATACCAGAAACATTATAATTTTCTCATTGCTTAGTTTCAATTATTGCAAAGTAGGATATGATGAATTATATAGTACATACAGATTATCTGAGATGGGAAGTTAATATTTGCTGAGTAACTCATTTGGTAAGATGTGTTAGTTAACACCATATTTTGAGTAGCAACTCTAGTCTCATGAAGCATTCAAACCTAGCAGACAAATTTTTATATGAGTAAGAATTCTATAATTTCCTCACTAAAAAGCAAAAGTCAACTGTGAAGCATCCATTTTACATAAAGCCTCACTTTTAAAAATTCATTTTATATACCAATCACAGTTCTCCCTCCCACCTCTCCTCCCACTCTCCCCTACCCAACCTCCCCAGACCCACCACCACATCTACTCTCCCAAAATGGTAAGGCCTCCCATGGGAGTCAACAAAGCCTGGTATATTCAGTTGAGGTAGGACCAAGCCCCTTCCCCCAGCATCAAGGTTGAGAAAGACATCCCACCATAGGGAATGGGCTTCAAAATGCCAGCTCATGCAACCATGGATAGATACTGGACACACTGCCAGGGCCCCCTCATGCAGACTAAGCTACACAACTGTCTCTTACTTGCAGAGGGCCTAGTTCAGTCCAATGTAGACATCACAGCTGTCAGTCTAGAGTACATGAGTTTCCATGATCTTAGTTCAGTTGTCTCTGTAGATTTCCCCATCATGAACTTGACCCACCTCCACTTGCTCATATAATACCTTCTCCTCTTCAATTGGGCACCTGGAACTTGGCCTGGTGCTTGACTGTAGATCTCTGCATCTGCTCCCATCAGTTACTGGATGAAGGCTCTATGATGACAGTTAGAGTATTCACCAATCTGATTATAGGGGAAGGGCAGTTCAGGTACTCTTTCCACTATTTCTAGTAGTCTTAGTTGGGGTCCTTCTTGTGGATTCCTAGGAATTTCCATAGCACCAGGTTTTTCCTTAACCCCATAATGGCTCCTTCAATCAAGATGAAAACAGCTTATGTTGGAGGTGATGTAGAGTAGGGGAAATACTCCTTCGCTGCTGGTGGGAGTGCAAATTTGTACAGCCACTTTGGAAATCAGTATGGCAGTTTCTTAGAAAAGTAGGAATCAATCTACCTCAAGACCCAGTGATACCATTCTTGGGCATATACCCAAGGAACATTCAATCATACCATAAGGACACTTGCTCAGCTATGTTCACAGCAGCATTATTCATAATAGCCAGAACTGTAAACAACCCAGATGCCCCTCAACCAAAGAATGGATAAAGAAAATGTGGTACATTTACACAATGGAGTTACTTAGCCATAAAACAATTGATGCCATGAAATTTTCAGGCAAATTGATGGAACTAGAGAAAATCATCCTGAGTTAGGTTACCCAGACCCAGAAAGGCAAACACAGTCTGTACTCACTGATAAGTGGATACCAGTTGTAAAGCAAAGGATAACCAGGTTATAACCCACAGCCCCAGAGAAGCTAGGTAACAAGGAGGGCCCTAAGCGGAACTCATGGATTGCCCTGGGAAGGGGGAATATGTGCAATCTCCTGGGTAAACTGGGGGTGGGGAGTGGTAGAGGGGAGGGGATGGGGATGAGAACATGAGGGAATGAAATGGATGAGCTGAGGGAGGGATGGAGTGGGAGAGCAATGAAAAGCCCCACTTGTTAAGATTTGCTTTCCAGATCCTTCTCATATATTTGCATCTTCAGAGTCTCTCTTTCAGCACCTTTCCTGCAATTGTTGCTCTTTCATTTCCTCCTCTTCAACACGCATAATCAGATTTTGTCATAGTGAGGTCATCACCCTTCCTTGAACTTTCTCCTTTAGATATAATTGATATTTACATGCTTGTTGACTCCACCCTATTCCCATCTGTAGTTTCATTGACTTGACTAATACCACCATCTATTTTAAACCTCTCCTGACTTCTCATTTCCGTTTTAGCAGTAGTCTCCTTGAATTGCATTCATCATCATCATCTTTATTATTATTTCTTTTATTTTGAGATTATATCATTTCCTCTTTCCCTTGTCCCCCACCATAAAGTCTCATATACCTCTTCTTGCTCTCTTTCAAGTGCATGGCCTTCTTTTTATTAACTGTGTTAATGAAATACATGTTATATTTAGAAATATATTTGTATGTTCACATGTGTATATACTTATATGTATATATATGCATGTATATACAAATATATTCCTAAATTTAATCTGCTCAGTCTATATAATGTTACTTGTATGCACATTTTCAGGGCTGACCATTTGGTATTGCATAACCAATTGGTGTGTTATTCCCTAGGGAAATTTCTTGGGACAGACAGAGACTATCACACAAAACCGCAACTATTCAAAATGCAGAGTTGTGGAGCCCTGTCACAATAGATACATTTATAAAACACTCCTGTGCCTAAGGCTCAGGGAACATTGTGGAAGAGCAGGTAGAAAGATTCTAAGATCTAGAGGATCAAGGAGTTCGTTGTGAGACTGTTGCCTAGTAATGTCAGAAGTTACAGTCATAAAGTCTCACCAACATGACTACCTAAACATTTTCTGAACAAGGACAACACCAATAAACATGACAAAGTAGATAGGAGAAAGATCACAAAGCTCAGTCTTATACAAGAAACTACAGGCAATGAAGGAATGCTGAGAGTATAATTATGTTATTTGCATATCTTCCTGTCCTCCTAGGATGTGAATCCAGGAGGGTTACAATTATATGCTTTAAAAAAATCACTACCTCACACAGTGTTTGGTACACAATTTACTAAATATTTGCTGAATGAATAAATGAGTACATTATTGGAGTGCAGAGAGTAATTGGAATTCATTCTCTTGGGCTTATTGCCTAAGAACATGCAGCATATACCTATGCTCCCTTAATGTTCTCTACTTCTCTGAGCACCAAGACAATGGATTACACATCCTTCTGTGAAAACAGGAGTCAAAGACTAGGGGTGAGTGGTTAAGGTATTTCTTTGCTTACAAGCCAGTAAGAGAATCTTCCACAGTCTCATGGATGCTGACAGAAAGTAAAACTCTTTAATAAGATTCTAACAAGTTCATTAATCTGTGTACAGCAGTCTGTGTGAGCCTCCTAAGTCCCAAGGAGGTGACACATAGGGGAGCTTATGTAGATGCTCCACACATAGTGAGTTTACATCCCAGCTTAGCTCTGAACATTCAGGAAATTGCAATCACTGAAAGTGTCTTCCATTCTGGGGAGAATTGCCTTTATTGTCTGGACGGAAACGAATCTCCACTTTGCTCTCTCCAGTGAGATAGTGTATCTGTCAGGCTGTCTGTCACATAGGTTCAGGATTATAGTGATACAAATGTGAGGTGACTATGGCTTAACATTTAAGGAAGCACTGACTCTCCAAGTTCGGCCCTCCACTCCACCCACTTGCATGACTCTTGGACTGTGCACCTCTTTAGACTTGAAAGCCTGGATATCAGGCTGGCCTCATTCTGTGTTGTATCAGCATCCTTGAAAAGATGTGCTAGCATTCATGGAATTATGGCAATAGCCCTTATTAGCTTGAAGTAAGTAAATACTTCAGAACCCCTCCCCTATAACTCTTTATTCTATTCCTCAATTTGTCAATGCTTTGGGTCAGAAGATGTGGAAGAATGAGAGATAATTCATAAAGCATTATTTCCAAAACAGAGGCAATTTTTTTAATTACAAACACATGACATTTAAATGTTTCTCATCTCTGCACCTCACAGGGCTTCTGGTTGTCTGAGGGCATTTGGGAATGACTGAGGAATGATCCTCTTAAAAGCCTGCTTTGAGTTTTCAAAGATATTTCAGGTTCCCATATGACCAAGCCTTTAGATTTAAATTCTTGGATCTTTACCCAAGAGAAATGAAAGGATTTGTCTGTATAAAGACTTTCACACAAATGTGCTTATCTCAACTTCATTTTTTAGAGTTTGTTTTAAATTGACATATTATTGTATATATTTATGTGATTGTCCTGGTTGGTTGTTTTGTTCACTTGACACATAGCCAGAGTTATCTGGGAAAAGAGATATAAGCTAAGAAAATGCCCCCATCAGATTTTCTATATAGGCAAGTCTATAGGCCACTTTAAAATTGTTAATTGATAGAGGAGGACCCAGTCCATGGAGGGCAGATAACCTCTGGGTAGGCTGTCCTGGGCTGTTTAAGAAAGCAGGCTGAGCAAGCCATGGGAAGCAAGCCAGTAAACAGCATTACTCCATGGTCTTTGCTTCAGTTCCAGCCCTTGGTTTAATTATCACAGTGTTGAATTGAGACCTGAGAGTTATAAGCTGAAATAAACCCTTTCCTCCCAAAGTAGATTTGGTTATACATACATACATACATACATACATACATACATATATGATGCAGTATGATCTAATCAGACTAAATAACATAACCACCTCAAATATCATTTTTGGTAAACATTTAATATTCCCTTTTAGTTACTTTGAAATACACCCTATATAAGTATTAACAGCGTGATAGCTCATAGGAACATATTCTTTGCAATTGAAACTTGACTAACATCTCCCTTTTGCATAGCTACCTCTTTCCTATGAGCTGAACTTGGAACCTTCACCATCCATGTCCTAGTGAAACTGAGCATTTAGTAGGGTTTTCTGCTTTTGAAATGCTGAATAGTATTCCCTTGTGTATATATGCCACAATTCTTTATTCAGTCATCTGTGGATGTTCACTTTCATTTCCATATCTTTGTTATCAGAGATAATGATGCAGTCCATAGGGGAGTGCAACTGTCTCTTCAAAACACTGATATCAACTGCTTTGCGTACATATAACCAGAAGGAGATCATATGACAGTTCTCTTTTTAGACTTCTGAGGAACCCCTATGTGGTTTTCCAAAGTGACTGTACTAAATTATGTCAACAATAGAGCACAAGGGTTTTCCTTTTGTACATTGTCAATGATACTTGTTATATTTCATCTTTTTGATAATAGAGATCTTAACAAGTGTCAAGTAATATCTCATTATAGTTGTGATTTGTATTAGAGTTGTCTTTGATTAGAAATGTTCTACATTTAAAAAATTAAATATGATTATGTTATTTTTCCACATTGTCTTTCCTTCCTCCAATTCATCCTATACACACCCAAATCCCTTTCAAATTTAAATACATGGCCTATTTTTCTGTCATAATTATTGTTACACACATATACAAATGCATAATTATATAAAATACAACCTGCTGAGTTCAGTCAGTGTTACTTGTATGTATATGATTCCAAGGCTGACCATTTGAAATTGGATAAGCAATTACAGAGCTCTTTTTTGGGAGATTTTCCCACTATCCGAATTTTCTTCCTTCCTTCCTTCCTTCCTTCCTTCCTTCCTTCCTTCCTTCCTTCCTTCTTTCCTTCCTTCTTTCCTCCCTTCCTCCCTCCCTCCCTCCCTCCCTCCCTCCCTCCCTCCCTCCCTCCCTTCCTCCCTCCCCCCCTCTTTCTTTCTTCCTTCCTTTTTCAGACATTTTTATTTGTACTCCTGGCTGTCCTGGAACTTGCTCTGTAGACTAGGCTGTCCTGGAACTCACAGAGATTTGCCTGCCTCTGCCTCTTGAGTGCTGGAATTAATGGCATGCGCCACCACTGCTTGGCTCAGAATTTTTAGTTGCATGTAGTTAGTTCATTGTCTAAAGATTGGGCCTTGTGAGATTTCCCCATTTCATGTTAACATATCTGCTGGTGTTGTCCTTGTTTAGGTCTTATTTACGTGGCCATATTGTTGAGGTCTCATGGATTAAGCTTCCTTGTTGTTTCTAGAAAATATAATCTTTCAGCAGGACTTCCTGGTCCTTTGGCTCTTAAATTTTTCATATAAATGCCTGTTTCTATCTTCTTTTCATAAATGTTTATTCATGTCTTTTGCCTACTTTAATTGAGTCACTGTTTTATTATTGAGTAGTTTGTACTAGTTGTACATTTTGAAAATTAGCTCTTTATCTGATGTATGATTTGAGAATGTTTTCTTCTAATCTTTAGGTTGTCTTTTCACCTTTTTAATTTTTTTCTTTACTGTAGAAATTTTGTAGTTTGATTCAATAGGATTGGTCCATTTTTGCTCTTGTCGTCTGTTTTGGAGATCATATCTAAGAAATAATTTCCCAGACAGATGTATTACTCTGGGGCATTATATTTGACTATTATATATAGCCTATTTGAGTTCCTTTTGACTCTTCTGTTCATTTTGAGAGCAAATAGTGACCCAAGCTGGCCTTGAATTTGTGATCTCTCTGTCTCAGTCTCCTGATTGCTGGGTTTGTAGGTACATGCCACTGTGCCTTAAATTGATTCCTGTATCAGTGATGAGCTATTGATTCCCTTTTAAGGGATGAGGTAAGGACCTATTTTAATTTTTATGCCTGTAGATCACTAAGTTTTGCAAAATACTTTGTTGAAGAGACTTCCCATTTTTATATTGCATACTCTTGAAATGTTCAATGAAAATAAGTTGATCATAAATGTGTGGATTTATTTTGGTGATGTATTTCACTGGTTACTATGTCTGCTTTTTGGCAGCTGTTTTTTATTATTATAGCCATTGGAATACATTTTTATATATGGTAGATGCTTTTAGTGTCTTTTGGGTGGCGAGGAATCAGATTACTTTAATATTTTGGAGTTCTTTTAGATAGTTTTGTGAAGATGGTATTGGAATTTTGTACAGTTGTCTTAAGTCTGTAGATTACTGTGGGAGTAATCTGGGTAGTATAGTACTTTTTATAGTACATACATCTCAACAATATTAATTCTTCTAATCTATCAGTAGGTGAATTGATAAGAGAAATTATGGCATATCTACTGGCTATGATATTGTTGAGTAATAAAAAGAAATGAACTATTCATGTATTAAAATATTATAATAAATGATACCAAATAAATAGAAGCTAAACCTATATCTAACCATCAATCTTTCCATATGTCTAAACTGTTTGATTCCACTTATATTAAAACATCCTATGAAATGCAAGCTCACTTCTTACAGTGACCAAAAGCAAATCAGTGGATTACAAGGCAATATGATGAAACCTTTAGATATGATAATAACTTAAAGTATTTTATGTGTATAAGTGCTTATCTGCATATATGCATATGTACCACATGCATGACTGATGCTCACAGAGGTTAGAAGAGGGCTTTGGATCCCCTGAGACTGGAGATGGTTATGAGCTTCCATGTGGCTGCTGATAATCCAGGTCTTGTGCAAGAGCAACAAGTGCTCTCAACCAGTGAGCCAACACTCTAGTCCCCAGATATGCTAATGCTTCCATTAGTAGAGTAAATGCACATGCTAAAATTTATCAAATTGCACTTAGGGTATTGGAGATCAACCATACCTCAACACAGTTTTTTTTTAATTGAAAATATTTTTCTTCATACACTGTATTCTGATCATGCTTTCCCCTGTTCATATTCCTCCCAGATGTTTCCCACCTCCCCACTTACCCAACTCCATTTATTTTATTTCTCTTTAGAAAGCAAACAAATAGACAAACAAAACAACCAAACTGCTGTGGGATGTCTTTCTGTATGCTGTGAATATGTGTTGCTCTGATTGGTTGATAAGTAAAGCTACATTGGTCTATGGCAGGGCAAGATGGAGCCAGGCGGGAAAATCCAAGAGAGATAGGGGAGAAGATAGGAGAGTAGGGCAGATGTTGCTGGCCACTGCCAGGAGAAGCAAGATGTAAAGTACTGGTAAGGCACAAGCCATGTGACAAGGTATAGATTTGTAGAAATGGGTTAATTTAAGATATAAGAGCTAGCTAGCAAGAAGCTTGCCATGGCCATAGTTTGAAAATAATATAAGCCTCTGTGTTTTTACTTGTGTCTGAGCAGCTTCAGGACCAGACAGGACATAGGAAAACTCCCAACTACACCAAACAAACCAGAATTAAAAAACAAAGGAAAAACATAGGAAACGTACACACACCAAAAAAAAAGCAAGCAAACAAAACCCATAAAAACATAAAATCAGAAAACTTGATTTACAAGGAAAAGGCCAACAAGCCAAAAATAATAATAAAAAAAGCCCAAGCAAGCAATATTAGAACAAAAGTCTATAAAAATATCATTGTAGTGGGTAGCCATTCCAGCTTTGTTCTGGAAGTTCCAACCCCCATTGAGACTTCGGCAACTGTCACGCCTACAAGGCGGGGCCAAGGGAGGCCCTGGGGACCCGAGATCTGGATCGGCGAACACTCTCTTGGTTCCAGGACCCTGGATGGTGGAGGTGGACAAAGCAGAGCTCCAGAGAACACCGCTGGACTGTGATACACCTTCCCCAGACCCCGCGACCTACCTATCCCTTAATTTGTAAGTTACACCATTAAATAAATCTCCTTTTAACTACGTGGAGTGGCCTTAATAATTTCACCAATATATCATTGAGTTTATTTTGTGTTGGCCATTTACTGCTGGGCATGGGACCTACCCTTAAGTGTTGTTAACATACCCAGTGAGACTCCTTTGGCGAGAACTAATTTTTCCTATATTTACCTGGCAGACAAGACAGCAAAGCTGTTTTAAAGAAGAGTCTCTAGGTTCATGAACAGAAAAAGAAAAGATACTTCACTTATGGCTTTGTTTGGAGGAATAGTAGCTGACCTGCTATCTGATGACTTTTTCTACATTCTGTGTTTTTTTTTTTACTCTGCATTTGAAATTGAATTTAAAATTTTACAGAGTTGAAAGATTAGTTTATATGAACAAAAATATCAGAAGCATGTGATTCCTATAAAATGATTTGTAGTGATTTACATCTGCTGTGAATTAGCATAATCTGATTGCTTTGTCTCCTAATGTGTAATTTAGATCACTGTTAGGAAAACTATGCTCTGGAAATAGGAAGAAAGAGAATAAGAGATAGAGAGACACAAATAGAAATAAAGAAAAAGGAAAGGCGAAGAGAATTCTATTAGTTGTATGGAACATCCAGAGCAGAGAGGAGGTCTACATTTGGTATTTGAATGGCAGAAAGATGCTGATGTCTTGAAGAGAGAGAGAGAGAGAGAGAGAGAGAGAGAGAGAGAGAGAGAGAGAGAAACAGAGACACAGACAGACAGAGAGACAGAGAGGTGATGACAATAGCTCACCAAAATCCTTTTGTGATTCTTTTGCATATTCTAGTTACCAGCTAAATATTGTTAGAAGAGAGCACACATGACACATGGGTGATCCTAGGGTTGACTTAATGCAAAAGAAACAATGAAAAAATCTGAGTTTTTATTTTAACATTTCTAGAAAATTATATATTTTGAATCATTTTACAAAACATATTTTAACACTGAAACAATTGACTAACCAGATTTTATTTGAATACTAGCCTTTTTGTGAACTAGAGACTATTTTGTTTAGAGTATTCAATAAAACCTCACACTAGCACCTGTACTACACAACCACAGTATTAGAAATGCTCACTATTTGTTCAGGTGTGGTAGCACATGTGTGTAATCCTAGCAACTTGGGATGCTGAGACAGAATGATGCCTGTGAATTTGAAGGCAGCTTGGTGAGTTTCAGGCTAGCCTGTATGATTCTAATCCTGTATGACTATGGTTCTGCCTTTTTTTTTTATAAATAAGAATAGTGAGCACTTATTTATTAAATATAAAAAGCAGAATATATTCAAGGCAATTTTAAGAATATCAAAGTAGTCTTGTAATAGATCATGACCTAAGACAGTTTCCCATAGTGTGGATAAAATTGAGTTTTTCCAACTCTTTACACCTTTCTAGTAGCAAATTTATACACAAATGCATTGGCTGTGTGGTACATGTCATTAGAAAAGACAGAATTGATTTCCTCACTCCATTGATGCAAAGCTTGGTTATGCATTTTGCTTTGGATGATGAGATATTAGCTAACAGATGAGCAGAAGGTGGAAACATGTTTATGTGATTTAGCTTGGTCTCTTGCAATTCTGTCATCTATTATTAGAAGAACATTTCACAAGTAGTGTCTGTGTCTAGAATGTTGAAGACATATCAAACATGTGAAGTTTGGACTATAGCTTGGTTCAGCCAAGATTACCTACCAACAGACACAAGAGCAAGGAAATCAATTCATTATTTTGCATATTCCTAAAGAAGAGGGTCATGTTCTAGCTTTATCACTGAAAGAATTGTCTAAAACACAACTTTATTTCTTTTCTTTTTTTATTAAGAGATTTTCTATTCATTTTACATATCAACCACAGATTCCTCCATCCTCCCTCCACCCACCCTCAGCCTTCCCACCCAACCAACACCCCATTCCCACGTCCTCCAAGGCAAGGTCTCCCATGGGGAGTCAGCAGAGCCTGGTACATTCAGTTGAGGCAGGTCCAAGCCCATCCTCCCTGCACCAAGGCTGCACAAAGTGTCTCACCATAGGCATCAGGCTCCAAAAAGCCAGCTCATGCACCAGGGACAGGTCCCGGTCCCACTGCCTGGGGTCCCCCCAAACAGTTCAAGCCAAACAACTGTCTCGCTTATCCTGATGGCCTAGTCCAGTACCATGGGGGCTCCTCAACTATTGGTCTCCACTAGTTTGGCTAGTTGTCTCTGTACTCTTTCCAATCATGGTCTCAATATCTCTTGCTCATAGAATCCTTCCTCTCTCTCTTCAATTGGACTCCTGGAGCTTTGCCTGGGACCCAGCCATGGATCTCTGCATCTGCTTCCATCAGTCACTGGATGAGGTTTCTATGATGACAGTTAGGGTATTCAGCCATCCAATCACCAGAGTAGGTCAGCTTAGGCACCCTCTCAGCCATTGCCAGTAGTCTATGGTGGAGACACCTTTGTGGATTCCTAGGGACCTCCCAAGTACTCTTTTTCTCCCTATTCCCATGGTGCCTTCATTTATCTTGGTATCTCTTTCCTTGTTCTCCCACTGTGTTCCTGATCCAGCTCAAACCTCCCACTCCCCTAAGCTCTCATTCCCCCGTCCCTTGCCCTCCATTACTGCCCCCTCACCCCCAGCTTGCTCACATAGATCTTATCCATTTCTCCATCTCTGGGTGATCCTTGTGTCTTTCCTAGGGTCTTCTAGTAATATCTAGTCTCCCTGGAGGTATGGGTTGCAGTCTGGTTAACCTTTGCTTTAAATCTAGTATCCATTTATGAGTGAGTACATACCATGTTTGTCTTTCTAAATCTGGGTTACCTCACTCAAGATGATATTTTCTAGTTCCATACATTTGCCTGCAAACCTCAGGATATCATTGTTTTTCTCTGCTGAGTAGTACTCCATTGTGTATATGTACCACATTTTCTTTATCCATTCTTCAGTTGAAGGACATCTAGGTTGTTTCTAGGTCCTGGCTAGTAAAAATAATGCTGCTATGAACATAGGTGTGCATGTGTCCTTGTGGTATGATTGAACATTCCTTGAGTATATGCCCAAGAGTGGTATAGCTGGTTCTTGAGGAAGATTGATTCCCAGTTTTCTGAGAAACCACCATACTGATTTCCAAAGTGGCTGTAAAAGTTTGCATTCCCACCAACAGTGGAGGAGTGTTCCCCTTGCTCCACATCCTCTCCAACATAAGCTGTCTTCAGGGTTTTTCATCTTAGCCATTCTGACAGGTGTAAGATGGTATCTCAGAGTCGTTTTGATTTGCATTTCCCTGATGACTAAGGATGTTGAACAATTCCTAAATGTCTTTCAGCCATTTAAGATTCTTCTGTTGAGAATTCTCTTTTTAGCTCTATAGCCCATTTTTAAATTGGACTGTCAGGTATTTTGATGTCTATTTTCTTGGGTTCTTTATTTAATCAGGAGATCAGCCCTCTCTCAGATATGGGGTTGGTGAAGATCTTTTCCCATTCTGTAGGCTGTTGTTTTATCTTATTGACCGTGTCCTTTGCCCTACAAAAGTTTCTCAGTTTCAAGAAGTCCCATTTATTAATTGTTGTTCTCAGTGACTGTGCTACTAGTGTTATATTTAGGAAGTGACCTCTGGTGCCAATGCATTCAAGACTACTTCCTACTTTCTCTTCTATCAGGTTCAGAGTAACTGGATTTATGTTGAGATCTTTGATCCACTTGGACTTAAGTTTTGTTCATGGCGATAGATATGGATCTATTTGCAATCTTCTACATGTTGACATCCAGTTATGCCAGCATCATTTGTTGAAGATGCTTTGTACAGTTTTGGCTTCTTTGTCAAAAATTATATGTTCACAGGTGTGCGGATTAATGTCAGGGTCTTCAATTCGATTCCATTTGTCCACATGTTGGTTTTTATGCCAGTACCAAGCTGTTTTTATTACTTTAGCTCTATAGTAGAGCTTGAAGTCAGGGATCATGATGCCTCCAGAGGTTGTTTTATTGTACAGGATTGTTTTGGCTATCCTGGTTTTTTTTTTCCATATGAAGTTGAGTATTGTTCTTTCCAGGTCTGTGAAGAATTGAAACACAGCTTTCTTAAACTGTGAGTTATGGCCCCATATGTGGTCATATAATTCAATGCGAAGGCTGTGAAAATTTTGGCAATAGTAAAAGCTTTCTGTTCTAAATGTGCCATTATATGAAATTAATTCAAAGTTAAAGGCATAATGAATCCTAAGTGTTTCTGAAAGTGCTTGCTGGTGTTGTATTATGTGACTTCACTGAAGCTTTGGTTTGGAGCATACAGCATGCACACTTTGTATTGTACATGCCATCAGCCCATACAATTCTAATAAATGTCAGAAACCTTTCTATTATATGCATAGTTCTTGACAAAATCTAATACAAAACCATGTAGAAACAGAAAAGGGCTTTTTGAGAAAAATATAAAATATATTCTGAGATGCAATGAAATATTTTTTTCTCAATTGATCATCAACCTCTAGATATTCTATTTATAACTGTGGTTTTATAATAGATTCTAACAGAATATTTATCTTCCAGAAATTAACATGAATACTAATTTAATGCAAAATACCTAAGGCATGGGCTGATTGTCATTTATGGTTAATTTTTCTTATTCATTGCATCATTTTCATTTTCCTCATTGATTGAAAATTTATTGTATCATTTGCTTGTTTATTGTGTGAGTGGGCATACCTGTTTTTGGCATGGCATACTTGTGGAGGTCAAAGGACAACTTGGTGGAGTCAGTTCTCTCTTTTTGGTTACTGGTTCATAGGGATCAAATTCTGGTTGATAGGTTTTGTTGCCTTTACCCACTAAACCATCTCTCCATCTCCCCTTTTCATTTGTTTCTGAAGAAGTTGTTTCCCTTTCGCTTAAAGCATGGAAGGAAAAAAAATGGTGTGTTGTTGTAAGGAACTAGTTGGGATCAGAAAGCTTGTCATGGAATGCTGTATAAGTTACATATATCTCATGTGCTCCAGGATGTTGTTTATCTTCTTTAAACTCAGAGTTACAATCTGGCAAATGGGAACATTAGCAAATTTGAATGTATAGAGTGGCTGTGAAAGTCATATGCAGTAACATATGTGTTAATACATTGTAAAGTGCTTCCAAATGAAAGATTAAATTTCTGGTCTAAATTTCCTTCCAGGGGAAAAGGAAATATGAAAAGAGAATAACTCCCCTTCCAATTTGGGCTGATGTCTTGCCTTAAAGACTCATATGTATTCTATCCAGAATGTTTTTCAATTGCACTCAGGTTAGCTTTGTTTTGTTTGTGTTCTCACTGGTTTTACAGGTTCTTTATTCTTGCCTTGACAATTGATTGAAAGGAGAGGATGAGTTTGTTCTATACATTTCTCTTTTTTATTCTTTTTGCTTTATTTTTAAAAAAATTTACAAAAAAATGTATAGTTTTTCTTTTTGTTTCTTCGAGGCAGTTTCATGCGATATCCCAGACTAGCCTTGGCCTCCTGTTAATTGTTTGTCCTCAGCCTGGTAAGTGCTAGGTTTACAGACATATATCCATCACCATGCCCACTTAGAATATAATATTTTCATGTCCAAATAAACAGAAAATAGTTTAGTTATAGGCAATATAGCAGAAAAATAATATTTTAAAGTCTACCAGTTTTAGCTACTTTATCTGCAACCTTTGCTCCAACCGCTTTGAGTCCTGCTTTCCTCTCTTGTCATTCATTCCATGAAGGAGGATTTGAAGGCCTGAGATCCAGAAAATGGTTGCCCTTACTTTTAACCTTTAAAGCAGAGAAGTCCCATTGGCACTACAAACAACATCTGTAAAACATGGCCCCTTAATTTTCTCTGGCTTAAATTTGTTTATACCCTGAAGTAATTTTGGGAAATAGTTGAAAATGTTGCATTGGCTTCTTTTCAATTACCAGCCCTGTAGTTATTCTCTAGAAAGAAAAGAGTAGAAGTTAGGTGGTAAGCACAAAAATGTCCTTCCCTGTAGTACAATCAACAATACATCCAAGGAGTTCATTTGAGAAAGTGCATGGCATTTGCGTTCCTTATCCTTAGCCAGTGGCAAACTTCCTTGGCCTTTTCCCCCCAAGGACAAAAATGAGAAATGAAATATATTCACACAGGGAAAACAAAATACGTTGTTGACAATTCTGTCTGCTTAGATCTCTCAGTTTAACATCACAACACACACACACACACACACACACATATGTGGAATATATGTAACAATTATTGAAAAAGAAGCCAAGAATTTGAAAGACAACAAGGAGGGATATATGGAGGATTTGGAGGGAAGAAAAGAGTGAAATTATGTAATATATGACCTTAAAAATATTTGAAAAAACAAAGAAGGGAAAGGTTAATGGAATAAGTCAGATATCTCCTCACTCCTCACATACTTAAGAACATCCTTGTAAATACAATCATTATTTTCTCCTTACTCTGCTGTCTACTCCAGGTATGTGTGAGAAAGAATGTGGTTCTGTTATGGCAGAGAGACACTGGTGAGGTTCTCACACCATGGGAACCATGATTAAATTAGACAAAAATTAAAATACAAAACCAGGAATTCTTCATGTTCTCTCAAGCTGTTTTTTAATCTCTTTTCAAGTTATTTTCAATCAAAAATGCTTTGCAAGGTCATAGTAAAATGACTCAAAGATTGTTCATTGTGCTGTTCCTTGATTACTACAGTGAGTCAAGAATCCATTTGATGTTATTTCAATGTGATCTTTTCAGTTGACTCAGCTGCATACCGAAAAGGGTCTTTGATTCATTGTTTGGGATTCAGAGAGGATTGCCTCATTCACTTAGTGTACAGATCTCCCTTTGCAAATGACCCTCTAATCAGGTCCTCATGCCAACCACTTCTCAATTGAAACAAAAATGTAACTCAGATTTATAAGGAAGGAAACATTTCCAATCCAATCGTTTTTGTTGTGGACTTTCCAGCAGTGTTTACAGAAGGTGAATGCAGTGTTTCTCTACATCTGTTTTCAAGGTATTATTTTTTTGTTCAGATGACAATTCATTTGTTATTTTTATGGTGATCTGGGGATTGGGGTGTTGATAGCAGCTGTTGCCCTCCATTCTTGCACTTGGCAGCACAGATGCATCAGGGATCACCTATCCCATTTACCCGCAAGCCCACAGTTGGAGAAAATGGATTTTATGGTTATAACGATTCAGCTTCAATTAAGAGGGCACCTGAGAATTTGCAAACTCTTTAGTCTATTAGTTGGTGCAACATTAGAGAATATGGATAAAGGTTTCCTGTGTCCTCTTAATTACTTAAATTCAATTTATCCTAAAACAAGATTGGCTGGCTTCTTTCCAAGTTTTCTCTAGTTGGAGAATTCCATTGACCTCATCTTGGAGAATGTCCCAGGCTTTATTTAACAGTTAACAACACCTATTAGGTTAAAATAAAATCCTTATTTTACTGTATACATTTTAGGATTATCCTTTATTTTTCTATGAATTTTTCATATCTATACAATATTATATGATAAGTATCAATATAATGGGGTACAATGCATCATTATTGGTTACCCATTGCCACAGTAATACTGTGTAAGAAACCTCTGCAGTAGATCAGTTACTCAATGGATTCAGGGAGTGCTCCTTCTCATGTACATGGTCAGCTGCAACTGCTTGGATATTGGCTGATAAAGCTCTATGTATCCCATTTAGTGTTTTGAGATGGCCTTGACAATGAAGATAAGAGCACCTTACCTCTAGGTATGTTTCATTTCCCAGGAAGCTAGTCCAGGATGTTCTCTCAGCAGTGGTAATGAAAACAAGAAAGTCTTGATGTACAAGGAACTGTCAAGTCTCTGCTCACACTGTGCTTGCCAATGTGCTATGGGTCAAGGAAGGCATGTGACTGGGTCAGTAGTCTAAGGGGGTGTGCACTGCAGTTACAGAGTAAAAGATATGGAAATAAAGAGGAGTGCAGAACTGGACTGTGTTCCTGTAGACAGTAGATTTCAAAAGCTTCTCTTCTAAGCTTGTAATGAATGATGTTTCTACTCACCATGAGTTTTGCAACCCCCACCGGCTTCTCCCCCGGTGAAGCCGGTGGGGGTTGCACTTTAAATAGTTCACTTTAAATAGTTTGCTCCTACTTTGGTCTTCCACCCCTTTTCCTTATTTTCTTCATTCATTTTCCTTTTGTAGCTTCCTTTTTCTTTTGTCTTTGTTTTTCTTTTTGTTCCAACCCACCTCCTTCCTTACAGCAGAGAAACGAAAAACAAACCTAAAATTCTCTTGTACATGGATAACTGTTTGAAAGGAATAGTTTTGAGGTGGGGGGAGTGTCTTTGGAGCTCTCATTACTGATGAAATCTTTAGAAAAGGAAATGTTGAAACCTCTGTTTCCCCAGAAAATTAACTGTGTGGGTGGTTCTGATGTGGGCAGGAAGAGAGTCAAACTTAAGTTGTCTTGAAAGAAAGAAAAAAAGAAAATAAAAACCCTCTACAAAGCAAACACAGAATACCTAAATAGATTTCCCCCCATTTTTTTAAAGTTATCTCTCAAATTTGCCAACTGAAAATTTGAACTGGGCTTTTGTTTTTAATTAAAAGATTGGAATAGATGTAGATGCAGGTGGTATTTTCGTTGGTAGTATGTGGTGATAATCATTGTTGCCATGACTACCTGAAACATATTCAACAGAATATCACTTCGTGTTGAAACTTCAAATAAAGACTGTAAAAGTTCTGTGCTACTCACATGGATTTAATTTAGGGAAAAGGACTTCAGGCTGTAAACTGTTTCTTAATTTGTCACTAAAAATATGGCTCAGTGTTTGAAACAGGTCAATTTCAGGGCTAAGTAAATTTTATCAGTAGGTTTAGACTGAGTTCAGTAAGTTTCTTGCACGGACTTGGCACACATTACATAATTGGGCAAAAACTTAACAAAGCTAAATATACTAATTATCATGTCAAACACGTGATGAGGGTTTAGGGTTCTGACTAGTCTTGCCATTGTGTAAACCTCAAACACTGGGCCAGTCCTTAATTCAGAAAAACAACAATAAAAACTTCTAAAGCTTTACAAACAATACCATGTGTTTTACAAAGACTCAAAAAGCATTTTCTCTAATTCTACTTTTCTAAATCTGCCTTGGGGTGGCCTGGGCGGTGTTTCATGTGATTAATTCAACAGGAAGTGGCAATTCTACTTTTCAAAGTGTATTATGTTTTGTGTTTAAGACAGTGGAGAATTTGATATGATTCTCCAGCCCACTGACCCAAACTTCTTTCTATACACATTAGACTTAAAATTTCTTTTCTATGTGCCTGTGTCATTGGATCTTTTTGCTATGAATTAGTCACTCTGAGTCTAATTTTCCTAATTTGTAAAAAATGAGACTTTATTATTTGCTTGCCAGCATTGTAAGTATTGAAGATGAGTTTTAATGAAATTGATTGGTAAGTGATAAGTTTTCAAACACCATAAACATGTAAGGTCTAAATATATACAGCATGCTAAGCATTGAGGAAAACCAGATTTCTTCCAGGGAACTTTGGTCAGTTATATTAATCCTGGGTGAGGAAAGACTTATTGAATAACAGTTAAAAACTGTTTAAAAAAAGTTAAAAATGGACCGAGATGTCTTAACACTTTCCATTTGTGTGGCGTGAATTTTGAATTCTTCCCAGGTAAAACTAGAGAATTCGAGGCTGAGCTGTCATAGTGGTTTTTACATGAGGGCCTGGCCAGTTATTCTACAGTTCTGTTGAAAAATTGACCCCATCTCAGTTCACTTTATTTATCATACTAGCTTTTAAAGGTGTGTGTGTGTGTGTGTGTGTGTGTGTGTGTGTGTGTGTGTGTGTGTGTGATATGTATTTATTTGCCTTAAAATTAGAGTGAGTTAAAGTCATTTTGATTTAAGAGGTTCATAGAAGTTCTGAGATTCCATGAGAGCCCAAGTCATCCAAACAGCATGGAAGTAAGCCCTATTTCTGGCTTAGTGACCAATGGAGAGATTAACTGTGTCTACTAATGAGTGACTGGGTTGTTCATGTGGTGACTTCCTGGTCTTTGTTCAAGTGGAACAAACAAAGGTGGTCCAACTGGTACACACAAATAATTAAGCTCTTCCCTTGAGAGGAGGTTTTCAGCTCCTAGGTGACTAGTAGAAAAAAAACTCTTCACTGAGTGGCCTGGCTTTATTTATAATTACCTTATTATGGAACTCATATATGACTGTGGCACTGGATTCATGAAAGAGTTAGGGAGAGAGGTATTTTTCTGGTTTGATACTGAAGCATTTGAGAACTGCTACACTTTTAGATATACTTCATATAATGTCAAGGCAAGTAACACGGAGTTGATTTGTTTGCTATGTGGCTGCTAGGTGTGTGTCGTTTTTAAAACTTAAAATCCTGTGAGATAAAAGTTCATTTCTTCTGTCATACTAGCTATTCTTTAAACACTTAGAAAATATATGTCACCAAGTAGGTAATGCTTTGAGACACATCAAGATACACCTTTTTTTCCACAAAAGTTCTATTAAATAGAGAAAGATGAAAATATTTCCACATTTTCCCCATTAACCATGATGTGAGTTGTCCTAGGAAAAATATCGAGGCTTTAGCAGTTTATGTCTCCACAGAAAAATACAAAGTATCCTATTTACTTGCTTCAATATTAAGAACATGAGTCATAAAAGTTAATTGAATAGCTTCAGCAAATTTAAAATGTGGAAAAAAAACAGTTTCCTGTTACAATAGAATTTACAGGGAAAGAGATTGGGAATAGTAGGAGAGGTAGAATAGGACATGTAGATGCCCATGCCCATGCTCACAGAGACAGATGGGGAAGAGGAGAGATGCATAAATATGGAGACCCTGGCTTAGAAAGGAATAAAGGAAGTTAGACGACACTAGGACAGAAGGTGAAACAGGGAACTGAGAAAAATACAAGGGAGATTTCACCCTCTTCAAGTTCATTCGTCACCAAAAGTCATCAATAAAGCTCGCTGTTAGTGAAAAGCAGCACCTTCTAATTTCCGGCTTTTGATATATTGGTGGTCCTCTATTCCTAGCAGTTTTTCAAGGCAGGGTTTCTCTGTGTAACAGCCCTGGCTGTCCTGGAACTCACTCTGTAGTTCAAGCTGGCATAAAACTCACAGAGATCCCTCTGCCTCTGTCTCCAGAGTGCTGGGACTAAAGGCATGTACCACCGTGCCTGGCCACTTTATTTTATATACTGTGAGGAGTGAAACCCTATGTCCATGTGCAACGTATTCTTTTGTATGCTTTTTAGTCACACAACATTAACTTAGAGGAAAGACAGCATGAAACTGAGAGCCAGCCTAAGGTTGGGATCTGACCTTCTACTCTTTGGTTTTAAGACTTTAACTTATTTCTACCTTCTGAAAATGGGTTTTGGATCTCAGTGATAAAGAGATTCTAGTGTCAAATCAAGGTGAGGAGGTGCGCAGCTTAGGAATTTAAATGAGGCAACCTTCAAAGAAGCAAAAACTTTCATTTGTCTCTGTATTGTACCTTACAGAGACACAGAGACATTTGAAAGATCAAATCAGAAATTTACTCTTCCTTACCTGGCATATTGCAATACATGCCTTGGACAGATAGGAATTTTCTAGGTATAATTAATTAGTATAGTTAATTAATGGCTATTAAGGAGGGCCATTTATTACATAACATACCCTATCAGACATTAATACACTGTAATTGATGAGGAGAGCAGAGGCAGCAACCTTTTCTGTTGGTCCAGTGTCTCCAGGTAGGCTGCTGATACACAGACTACATGGTGGTTTGCCTGGGTGCTTGGTAGTGATTTCTGAGTTTATAATTTGGAGAGTAGGTACACTGGGGTGATTAAAGTAATGTTGACATATCCAGTTAAACATTCCTTATATCTCTGGATTCCAGATCTTCAACAGAGTACTTAATCAGCATATAAGGTATTAGAACTGCTTACATGGGAGGAATAGGTTCTGCATGTTGTGAAGTATAGATATGTTACCAAGCAGAAAAAAATGATAACATTATTCTTTTTCTTTTGGAAACATTTTGTTATTTAAAGAAACTTTTAAATTTAAATATATTTTGACCATATTCTTCTCCTTCTGCAAATCCTTCCTGATCCTCTCCCCCTCCCTCCCTGACTTTAAGTTCTTTATTAAACAAAACAAAACAAAACAAAAACAAGAACCCAATAGAACAATAAAACCCCTAAACTGAGAAAACAAAATACCCTCCCCAAGAATCTGTAACCAAATAAAAGCACACACAAAGACAGCTGTGGAGTCCATTATATGTTGGTAAACTACTGAACATGAGTCCTGACCTGGAGTGGTTAATATATCCAATGTCATTCTATTGGATATAACTGGTTTTCCCTCTCCCAGCAGATATAAGTGACAGTTCAGTCATTTACCTTTATCCTAGAGGCTAGGTTTTCATTCATCCATCCATTCATTCATTCATTCATTCAAAAATATAACACAAGAAAACATAATAAGATAAAATGAAAACTATCACATTGAAGTTGGAAAAAGAAAACAACAGAAGAAAAAGAACCCAAGAGAAGGCACAAGAATCAGAGACCCACCTGTTCACACACTCAGGAATCCCATAAAAACACTAAACTGGAAATCATAATATATACACAGAAGACCTGGTGCAGATCCATGCAGGCCCTGTGCTTGCTGCCACAGTCTCTGTGAGTTCACATGAGTTTCACTCATGTTGATTTAGAGGGCCTTGTTTTCTTAGTGTCCTCCACCCTTCTGGATTTTACACTCTTTAGTGCTGTAGAATAATCCTCTTGTATGCTATAAAGATTTGTCACTCAAATTGATTTAATGAACACTGATTGGTGAGTAGCCAGGCAGGAAGTATATGTGGGGCGACCAAACTAAGGATGATGGGAAAGAGAAGGGTAGAGTCAGGAGTTGCCAGCCAGGCACAAAGGGAGCAAGAGATGAACATGCTATGCTGATAAAGGTACTGCCACATGGCAGAGCATAAATAGAAATATGGGTTAATTTAAATTGTAAGAGCTAGTTAATAACAAACCTGAGCTATTGGCCAAGTATTTATAATTAATGTAAGCCTCTGTGTGTTTATTTGGGAACTGGTGGGTGGGAGAGAAACATCTGTTTACCACTTTAGGCCTCATTTTCCACAGGGTTCCTTGAGCTTTGAGAGAAGGGATTGGATGGAGACATCCCATTTAGGGCTAAGTGTTTCAAGGTCTCTCATTCCCTGCATAATGTTTGGCTTTGGATCTCTGTATTTGTTCTCATCTGGTGTAGGAGGAAGCTTCCCTGTTGATGGATGAATAAGAGACTGATCTCTAAGAGGAGTTCCAATGAAGGCCCAGCACTGATAGTGTATCAGCAACCAGAGGCCTTGGATTAGACCAATGACTCTTTGCAATGAAAACTTGCAAGTAAAGATAAATGGACAAAGGGTTCACTGCATGCCTCACTGTGTCACACTACAGCTTCCATGACAAGATTCTCCCCCTTTCTTTCTCTCTTCCTTTTTTCTTTTAAATTGAATTGAGGAGGCCTGCAAGGGTAGAGGGCAGATACACAGGGGTAGGAAATGAATGGGATTAAGATGCATGATGTGAAAGACACAAAAATTAAATAAAAAGGAAGTTTTTTTTAAAAAAAGAGTATAATAGAATATCATTAGGAGTCATTTTATCACTACATTTAAAAAAATTTTTATACCAGTATTATTTGGTTTAATCCTAGGTCCCTGGGATATTTAGTCTCAGGTTCTTGGTTACCCAATCACTGTATGATGCTTTATTCTTTATTCTTATTAATCATACATATATATACATGTACATGCATTGCACAAGCACATTTATTTGGAAGCCTTTATTCCTTTGCATTTTACTGTAAGACTTTTCCCCAAAAAATGCTTTGTCTTCAAAGTTTTGGTATCACATTAGTTCTCTTCCTCATTTTTTATTTTTCCAAATATTTAGCTTCATATAATATATTTCTAAAATGTTTGTCATAAAACAAGTTGTTTGCAAATGGAATCAAGTTTTTAATGCTGCAGAAATTTTAATGTTTAAAGAAAAGTTCATTATATTTTCCTTAGTAAGTAGCTGTAGCACTTTAAATAAGTGCATAGTTCCTACATAATTGACATATCATTATGGATAGCAGAGATCATACAGGTACTGAAAGTGATGTGGTTCTGTATAAAACAACAGGGGGTTTTTAGAACTATGGATAACTAAAAAGAACATTTCCCATCTAAAGGCACACAAGAATTAAGTTATTAAAATTACTCTGGCAATGAGGAGAAAATATGCATGTGAGCCAATTTGTTCCAATATACTTACATATAATATAGCATGATATAATTTAACCATTTCAGAGCTAAATACATGTTTGATAAGTATAACTTTATGTATCCATAGACTAAGAAAAATTACATTTGCAAATGTTTGCAGATGATTGAGTCACAATGACTTACATGGAATACATACAGCCTATTAAATCCAGGGATAAGTTATTAGGAGGAACTCTTACTGGGGCCAGGAACCAGCTATTGATGGTTTTACCATAGCTAGCATACTGAACTTTCAGATAGCAAGTTACTGCATTCCATATTAAGCCTATTCCATTGGCTCACTAGAATGTTCATGTGTTCTTTACATGACACATGTTGAGCAAAGGAATTCATTGGGATGTTCTAGACTCAGAATCATATAGTTATTATCCTGAAAAATGAATAGGCATATCATTAGAATATGTCCTTCAGTGCTAACAGTCATGACTCAATATTCCTGATATAAAAGGGACAGAATTGAGAGTGATTCACACAAGACCTGTGTGGTTATCAATAGGATCTAACCACAGTAGACATAATGTTGAGATGAAAACTATAGTTCATATGCAACTATGGAAGCTGTGAAGTCCATCATTAATTATATTCCCAATCTCTCTGCATTCTTTTTGTATAACTGCAACATTAGTGCTTCTCTTGGTCTCAGAGAGGCCATCCACTTTGAATTGTATCACATAATTCCCCTTGCTAGCTGGCTTTTATCAAAGATGACCCTCAGCAGATGGAAAGAAAATGATCTAGTCTACCAAGTTCACTTGCTTCTTTGAAATACATGTTGAGGACATTTGCATATCTAGGACTTATGCTTGGTGAAGTAGTTTATTTGTGAACAGAGATGCAGACCGTGTTGCTCTGAATACCTCCACCTAATAGCATCCATTGCATACTGTGATATTAACATAGTCACACTCTTAAGTTAAATGCATCCAGAAACCCCATGGCTTTTCATAAACACAATGACACAATATACTATCTCGTGGGGTTTTAATATTTGCTTGAGTATAGTTAGCAAGTATGAAGACTGATGACACATGCATGGCTTATAGTTGAGATACTTTAATGATCATTCATTAATCCAACAAGAATTTATGGTGGCCTCCTATGGGTAAGATACTACACTGAGCACAGTGGGAGAAACAGATATAGATAATACAAATCCTTCCATAAAGAAATGATACATTTAGAGAGAGGTAGGGAACTAAGAACAGGACGAGAACACAGTACAGATATAAAACACATACTAGTGTTAAATATCCACGGATTAGAATAAATGGTAAAGTTCAGGAAAAATATATAAAGGGCTTAAGAAGAGAGAAAAATAACTAAACGGGATTCAGTAGGGAAAGAAGATAATTAGGAGGTTAAAGGTTTTAGCACTTTGGAATGTAGATAGGAATCTAAAAATGTACAGATTATTATGGGGTAGAGAATATGCAAGACCTTTGAAGAAACATAAAGGAAGACTACTTAGGAAAACAGAGAAAATGTGAAAGGACAAAGGGAGGCAACGTGTCTGTTAAAACCAAAAATTAAGAACTTTATTCTGGTCTTAAAATTTTAATAAAATATACACTGTGTATGGACACACCTCAAACAAATAAAAATGCTCGGGGAAAATGAGCCAAAACTTTACTTTTTAACCATTCTTTGGGCAATAAATGAAATGTTAGGGAAAAGTTTGAATTCAACTTGTATAAGTTGTATGAATTTTTACTTTTTATTGCTAAAATTAGAGAGATGTCATTGTTGATTTTGTGTTTTAAAGATGGAATGTTATTAGTCTGCTTGGGCCACCATAACAAAGTACCATGGACTAGGTAGCTTAAATTAGAAAAATTTATTAGGGTTTTTGCTTTTACAACACTCAAGGCTGGAAGTCAGTTATCAGGGTATCAGTAGGGCTGGGTTTTGGTGAGAGCTTTCTTCTTGGTTTGCAGGTAGCTATCTTCCTGCTATGTTCTCAGATGGTGAAACTTGAGATCATGAAATCAAGTTCTCGGACGTCTTCTCTTATATGAACATTAATTCCACAATGAATAGCTCACCTTATTACCTCACATAAACTTGTACCATCATAAAAGGAGATAAGGATTTAATATATAACCTTGTTGGGGGGGGTGCAAGGAGGGTTCATTTCACACCGTGTCTAAAAGTGGTAATTGTACTGAGTCTATATGAGAGTTATATTGAGATGCCCACACGAGTTCCTAAAACATTGCTGTGTAATGACTTTTGAATGTATTCTGGATCTCTCTTACAAAACCCTTTCCTGTCTTAGCCCATCTTTCTTCTAACATCACTCTCCTTATTTTGCTCTTCTGTCTGCCCAGCAGCCTAGGATCATGTCTTCAAATAAATGACTTGTCTGAGAATGCTCTCTAAGTGGCAGTTTTCTTTGGAACACACAGGTTTAGTCAGCAAAGTAGTATACTACCCTTTTCACCTATATTTTAAACATGGATTAACTTATTTAATAATGAAGACAATGGTTTTGAAATTTGCACATATACTAAGTTAAGGGATTTTTAATGAAAAAGGAAGTCAAAGTCAGAGGATTAGTAGCAGAAAGAATATTCTTAAGTATAGAGATGAATGAATCATAAATTTGTGTCCAGGAATCACATGATTGATGATAGTATCTTCCAGAAATTATGATTTAATTGGTTTTGCTTAAAGCCTGAGCACTGCACTGAAAAACATATCCTATGAGTTTCTATGTCTAGAGACATATTTGGGATCCACTGGTGTGCATCAAAGATGGGTCTCTATGACACAAGCTTTCACAGTGATTTTTTTCTCCTAGCTTTTCCAGGGGTAGCAGAGGTGAGGTGGGGGAGTAGATAAGTAGTGTTTGGAAATCTTTATTTATGTGGTTTGTATTTATTACTTAATCCTCTTTTTGTTAATGAGTTACAGGAACAGGTGTACATTTTTTTTTAATTTGTTTTTTTTTTTCAAGACAGGGTTTCTCTGTGTAGCTTTGCGCTTTTCCTGGAACTCACTTTGTAGCCCAGGCTGGCCTCGAACTCACAGAGATCCACCAGCCTCTGCCTCACAAGTGCTGGCATTAAAGGCTTGCGCCACCACTGCCCGGCAAGGTGTACAATTTATCTGGCCTTTAATTGTATAGGGAATGAAGTCATTCTAGCCAAGTGACAAAAACTAACAGTGTTACCAGTAATGAAAGAAAATCATGTCTGTTCAATCAGTAGTGTGGACTAAGTGGATCCCATTAGTTTTTAGAAGTCAGTAGAAACCATTGCACACTGTGTTGCTAGTGCAGAAACTTTTCTTTACTCCACAGCACTCGTCTATTTATGTCATTCTTTGTGACAAACAAGAAAATAAAGATGCAGTACAGCTGCAGTCATGGACATTCATTTAATTAGTTTTTAATCCGTACCTGTAGTGCTAATTGGATGTAGTATGTGTTCTGCAGTTCAGATGAAAACACTGTAATGCTAAGGGGCTTAAAGAGTTGGCCAAAGAAGCAGCGGCAAAGGAAAGAGCTCCAAATACAAATATCCCTATTGGGCAAATAAATGCATAGCACTGTTTTTCAGTGTTACACTGTTTATCTCTAAAGTTCCCAGAGTTCTTGCAAATAGATAAAGCCTCCTGCATTCACACTAGGCAATCAGGGGGCAGACAACAGGCCATTTGTTTGTAAATAAGTGACTGGCAGTCTGATAGGTAAAACTGATAGGCTCCTAATGTGGTGTTTAAAAACTTATTAAATGTGATAGAGAGTTTAATGTACAAGATATTCCCTTGGAAAAGCTACACTTTCTCACTTGGATAGTCCAGCCTGCTTGGGAAAGCTGCCTTAACTTTAGAGATGAGTTTTTGGCTAAATATAATCAAGCTTTAAAATTTAAATTTCTTTCTTTTCTGAAAAGGGTGAATGTTACAAAGTGGTAAAAAATTAAAAATACCCCATTCGTCTTGAGTTATGAAATGGTTGCCCTACTTCACCTATAACATTTTGGAAGTGGGTAGAAGGGGTGTCATAAGGGAATACTTCCCTCCTTGTTAAAACAGAGTCCAGGACTAAGGTTTAGCCTGCAAAGTGAAGCTCCCTGCGGTGTGTGCACCAGGAGAAGAGATGGTTCAGTGGCCTGAGTTGCTCATCATCTTCCCCTTGTGCTCTTTGGTTTGGCTTCCTGTTTACATGGTCACACTGATGCGATGCTAGGTATGGGCTGCTTCCTTCTTATAACTCTGACTTCAGCAGTGATTTATTGGAGTTTATAGAGACATTTTCTCTACTATCGAAGAGCCCAAATTTACTATAAGGTATGAAGAATGTGGAGAGTTTGATTTTCAAAGCTCTTACCCCAATGGAGCCAACATCTCTTAATTCTTTGACCTCTTGTTCTTCCACCTCTGCTCTTCCTTTCTCTCCCTTCCTTCGTGGAAGAGTTCCAGAAACTGACTGTAGGTGATGCTATGCTCTTGTTTCAGGTTTGCTCTCCACCTGGTGTTGCTGGTCCTTGCTGGCAGTCCTCACCTTATGTCATCTCAAGGCACTGTCTTTGGCTGAACTAAAGTTGCACAATTCCTTTATGTTTAGCCTTTATCTACTGATTCAAGGGTAAAATGTATAGGTACTTTGGCCCCTTAATTTTGTTCTGGATAATTCTGGAGGGCCATATTTACTCTAATACAGTCTTATAGGAATGGCTGAGGTCCCTCTTGAAGCTGTACCAGAGCTCAACTTCTCCTCCAACTTATTCTTCTTTACCCTATGATTAATAGTGTTTTTGAGAGAATTCTCCAGTGGCAGTCCTGCACAAATTTATGTCAGTCTTTTTCTGGGAGAACCTGATTTGTGCCATATGTATATCTTTTCTGCAGATAATCTGTGGCATTAATGTTTCATTCAGGAACCAGTTCAGTAATTATCTTATAAAAATGAGACAGATCATCAAGATGGTGGTAGTAAATAGTAGCATCAGAGTTTGAATGGAATCCTTTGTTGTAATCTCCTCTGGCCTACTTTCATTGAAAACTTAGGATTCCCCCACCCCAACACATAGAAAACCATAAAACAGATATATACTCACTAAGAAGATTTGGTAGGTATTATAATATTATTTTTACCCTCCTCTCAATATTTTTTGTTTAAAGAAATAAAATGTTGCAAATACATCTCAGTTTTCCCCTTTGGAACCTTCCCCATCCATTCTTTCCTACATCTTCAGGAAAGGAACTGAATCAAATAATAAATGCATATAATTTAACATAATAGTCTCATGATGATTTTGTTGCTATGTTGTCCCACTTGTTAGAAGCAAAAAATATGCCCAGCTCCTAGACTTGAATAAATGGACCTCTAACACATTTTGTAAATTCAGCATGACTCAAGAATGTCAGGCTAAATTTCCTTTACTCTCAAGTTTCACAACTATAGTTGATTTGATGGAAATCAGTCCCCATATGTTTATAATTAATAACACTTTACCATTCATCAGAATGTTGTTTTGTATAGGCAGTTGACATTTTAGAAAGATTTTTTTCAGCTCTTGTCCTTTGGTTGAAGAGGCAGAATTTGTCAGCAAGAAGTAGAATAGAACCAAATCCTTTGTTTGAATCATCAACTTAAATACTAGAGTTCTAGCTCATGCTGAACTCTGCAAAACATTTTTAAACAGCTTGCTCATACATGTCTCCCTCTTGTAATTCTCACTTATTTTCTTTCATACTTTATGTTATTAAATATTTGGATTTGTGAGGCCAGCCCGGTCTATAGGGTTACAAACAAGTCAGGGTTACAGAGTGAGACTTGTCTTAAAAACAAAAACAACAGACATAAAAAGGTACAAATTAGGAATTTGTGCTCCTTTACTTATCACTTTACTATTAGCTATCTATATAATCTTCTACAATTAAAAACTAGATTTATTTATTGTTTTTTATGTGCATCAGTATTTTTTCTGCATGGATACATGTGTGCCACATGCATGTTTGGTGCCTGAAGAGATCAGAAGATGGCATGGGGTACTCTGGAACTAGAGTTGCAGATGGTTTTGAGCCACCATGTAGGTAGTGGGAACTGAACTTGATTCCTTTGGGAGAGCAGCCAAGACTTTTTTTTTGTTATTGTTTGTTTGTTTGTTTGTTTGTTTGTTTTTTGAGACAGTTTCTCTCTGTAGCTCTGGATGTCCTGGAACACATTCCATAGACCAGGCTGGCCTTAAACTCCGAGATCTACCTGCCTCTGCCTCCCCAATGCCAGGATTACGAGCATGCGCACTACTCCCATTATGCAACCAGTGTTCTTAACTGCGGAGTCATCTCTCCAGTCCCTCCGACAACATTTTTTGTGGATATCCTAGAAAATGTCTCACTGTGTAGCCTATGCTGGACTAGAACTTAAAATCTTCCTGACCTCACTTCCTTTGTGCACAGATTACAGGCATGTGCCACAGAACAGCTTGATATATATTTTTATTCCTCCATTTCTTTTTTTAGTGCTCATACTTGTTTCACTCCTTGAATTTCTCTTACTAATAAAATCTGTTAAGTTGTCAAAGGAAGTATTTGAATGTGGAATATAATTTCGGATGTTTTTGAGTTTCTGCTGAAGTAGGCTAATTTTACTTTTTACTACATTAAACAACTATCACCAGAGACATAAAAGCAGACAAAGTCCACTTTTGTTAAGAAAAACAGGTGAGCTTTGATGGTAGCAAGAACAAATTAGCATTTGTGTCTTATGTACCATGGTAGATATATGTCAGGAACTACCAGAGGCTCAAGGGAGCAACTAGACTATGTGCTTGGATGGAGTGGGCACGACCTCTATCTGGGAATAACATAACATCATATCTCCTATACACTGCTCTTAAAGTACTAATGCAATCCACTTGCTCAGGGTCAGGACAGCTGAGTCAATGACAACAATAGGATTCTAAAGTCAAATAAATGAAGTCTCCACAAATTAATAAGTAGAAGAAATGCTTTAGTGATGTGTAGAATAGAATTTCTAAATACTGGTTGCTGACGTATCTGTAGCATCAGAGATACAACTCAAATCTGTGACTGAAGTTTTAAATTCTATGATTGGTGATTCAACAACACTCAGGACATGTGATTCAGGGTGATAATATTGATATAATTGAGGTGTTGATGGGACTGGAATTTGGAAGTGATAATAGTAAGTGAAAGTGAATAGTCCTAGCTCCATTTAACAAATATGCTATAAGCCAGGTGACTATGGGCCTCTGGTCATAAGGAATTCAAAGCAATGGAACAATTATAAGGTCAAATGATAAAGGCAGGCTTTCATGAGCACCCATAATTGGGGCATTTAGTGTAACTTTGGAAGGTGAGGAAATTTTCCCTCAGAAGGTACCTCATACACAGAGTTTCAAAGGATGATGAACTGTCTAGAAGAAGAAGACAGACTTGGGAAAGGAAGTGGTATTCTAGGAGAATAGCAATTTATGGGGGAAAGGCATGAGAATGAGATAACATGGCCTATCTGGACAATTTCAAGGATAACCAGTTTACTGTTGTACTCAAACAGATGAAACTAATTTTAACAGATGATAAATGGAATAGCAGAGTGGAGATAAGCTAAACACCAGGAGTTTAGAGCAAACAATAATTTGCATTTATCAGTAATTTATAAAAGCAACAAATAAAGCCCCTTGCTACAGTTATTCATATGCAATTAATGCCTCTCCATAATAATTATAGGCACACCCCATAGAATGCCTCCTGGTTATTAGCATCCTTTTTTAATACCTAATTTCACAAAAAAAACATGCATTTCTCAAGCCAATGTTTTTTCAGCCAATATTTCCTATGGTAAAATTTTCTATCTTGTCCCCCAAACCCAATGCAACATTATTAACAAAAGGATGCATTCCAAATTTCTTTGGCATGGTGATGCTCAGCCTTGGATAACACATTGGAATCAATAATAATGCTCAGAACCCCACCTCATGATTGAGTTAATTAGTCTGGAATGTAGTCTGGGTTTAGGAACTATTGAGTTCTCCAGTTGATTTTAATATGCAGCCAAAGTTAAGTGCTAAAGGTGGGTAGCATGTCAGAATTATGAGCAGATGTTTGGACACACGTACTGAGATTTTAAGAAAATAGATATTCTTTTTGTGTCCTCTATACTGAGGGGTATTATTATTGGTGTCTTAAATAAAGCACCTTTATTTTGAGAACTGCATGAATTGATAATAATTCGTGGTATATATGTATTTTACTGTGTTGAAATTGGTTGAGGATTTTTCAGTTGCTCTCTGTTTTCCCATTAAATTACAGACATGTTGCTTAACAATGGGGGTGTGTTCTGAGAAATATATCATTAGATGATTTCATTGTTGATCAAACATCACATACTTGCAAAAACATAGTGATAGCATTGCATTTATGTATATGATATAATTTTACTTCCAGGATAATAAATGAACAAAGCACAAAATTAGATCAAACACAAGCTAAGTTCACACATTCAAGAGACATAGTAAATACAAGATGTATGAGACTGCCAACAGAGTAACAGGGTAAACTATTTGACATTGGGATCCTGAGTGGTAGATTATAGGCATATCTTCCATGCCTGGCTTGTACTATACTTTATATAACCCACAGCTCTGCAAGTTTATATACCCCAGCATTAGGACAAACACTATGTGCTATGTTATCATGGCCAGAATGTTTGTAGATAATATCTTTTTACCTCCATTGTAAACTTATAGTACCCCAGTTATATATGCACTTTGTCATTGATTAAAATATTATCATATGACACATGACTGTAATAAAGACCTACATGGATATTTGGAAACTACAGGATGGAATCTTTATGATAGGCAATAGATAGCTATATTGGTTAAGGACAGAAATAACCTAAGTCTGTTTGATTACTTGGCATATTTTGTCTTGTTAGCATAGCTTCTTGAAGTATATGGGCTAATTTTCAACCCCAGGGACCTGTAGATTATATTTGGCCTGTACAGTCAATATAGTTGCAGCAATTCTGGCACACCTGAAAAGGGAAGAAACGAATCTACAGCAGTGTATGGACTCCCCAGTGGCCATCTGCGATTGTGAAGGAGTGTGAGTTTGATTCTGTTCCCTCCTTTCTTCTTGTTTGTAAGGAAATGGAGAATAGAGGAAGCTACTGGAAGTTTTATTAATATGCAAGCTACTTCTATGGGGGAAAACATAGGTTCAATTCTCCTGGCAAATTCCATGGACCATACTTTCAAATTGTCCTATACAGAGGTGAGGAAGCTGGAGTACTAAGTATTCACTTTCTATCACTCAATGATTGAGGGTAGCTCAACCAGCACGGGTTAGCACTCCTAGCTTGCCCAGACATACACCAAACATGCTATTGAGGCTGGAAAATGCTACCAGTCAGAAAGGGATGGAGAAATGCAACTACACATCTGTGAACTGACCGATAGACCTTGAGGGTAAATAGGAGGAGGGGTGTCATCAGCATCTGCTCTAATTTAACACTTCAAACCTAGGGGCCCACTTGACTGACTTTTTCACTTTAGTAATTTATGTACATTTTGAAAAACAAATGTTCTAGGGCTTTAAAACTTTTTTTAGACAGGCTCTCTCACTATGTAATCCTGACTAGCCTGGAATCTACCAAATGATGGGATTAGAGACATGTGCCACCACACCTAAGAAACATTTTCTACCAGGAATTTTAAATAAATTTCAACTGAAAGTTGGCAAGCTCTAGCACAGTTTAAGTGTATTTTTATGTCACCATTATATAGAACATACTTATTTTTCTAAAATTGAGCCTGCTTGCTTTTAGTTTAAAAATAGTAACAATGTCACTGTTAATTTCCATATCTTAAGTGCTAGCATAATGCACATAGTTTTTCCATTGCTGATTTTAAGTCAATAAATACAGTTTTTGAGAATAATAGTTGAAGGTTTGATTCCTTTATTAAACTAAATGATCATGATGTGTTTGATTATAGTTGAATTGTTCAATCAATGAACCATAAAATGGTACATGGAAATGAATAACTGAGGTGCCTTTCAGCGTTTTACTTGATTATTATGAAATATAAAGACCACCAGTAGAGAATATGGTTCAGAAAGTGTGCAAAGGATATTTGCTTATAGATAAAATTGGAAAGATATACAATATATAACTTATAGAAGCATTTTCCTATCCCGTTCATTTATTATTTGCTTTTATCCTTACCTCATTAATAATTTTAACAAAGGTTTTGGAATTGACAGTAAATAGTGGACTTCTGTAAGACCATAGACACCATTAGACTAAAGTTGATGAGAAGTGGAAGACTAAGAAAGAAAGACAATGAACTTTTAAGAGCTGGACTTTCTCATCTTTTCCATTTGATCCCTTCTATTTTACTATCTTGCATTCCATGTGGCACTGCCTTCTGAAGTTCAGAGCAAAATAGGGAGGATACATGATGCTTGAAATGAACAGCTATGCTAAGAAAACCTATCACATTCACTTAATGTGAACAGTCTCTACCACATGGCTCAAAGTCAGAATAGATATCTCAAAAAAATCATGTACTTGTACAATATGTCAATTCCATGCTTAAGTATCCAAACTGCTTCTTCTTTCATTGTTATTCAACATAAAGAGCAATAATAGTAAAGAGACAAAGGATATATTTTTTTGTCTCAAGGAATATTTTTATTGAATACTTTTCTTAAAAACTTTTAATTAGCCGGGCTGTGGTGGTGCATGCTTTTAATCCCAGCACTTGGGAGGCAGAGCCAGGCAGATTTCTGTGAGTTTGAGGCCAGCCTGGTCTCCAAAGCGAGTTCCAGGAAAGGCGCAAAGCTACACAGAGAAACCCTGTCTCGGGGAAAAAAACAAACAAACTTTTAAATAACTGATTCAAAAAATGTTCAATAAAATATTTTGATACATAGATGCCCTGAATACAGTAAATTATGGTTGTTTGAGTCTCTTTTTTGGTCAGTATGAGCAATGGCTGAGATGGTTGGAAAGTCTTTCATTTGCTTAAGAAAACTGAGAGAACTAGATTATAATATTTCAATTGACCCATGATTATGATCTTAGTTATCTTGAAGAAAAATGGCTATTTATAGTAGCCCTGAGATAAGACTATAAGATATGCATGTTTATCATAATTAGTAAGTTGGTCAGATGCTTTTAAAAATACCACTGTCATAGTTTGCTGAAATATGTGGCTTCTTTTTGGAGGTTAGTAAGTGAAGGTGACTCTTTATTGAATTCACTGTGGGGTGTGTGCGTGTGTGTGTGTGCGCGCGCGCGCGCATATTTGCATGTGTAATGCAGCAGTATGTGTGCATGGCATCTGTGTGAAAGATGGAGGATGACCTCAGCTGTTGGTTCTTGCTACCTGGCCCACAAGCTTCTGGGTATCATCTTGTCTGTGCTTTCCATTTTACCAAAGAAATGCTGGGAAAACAAATGTGTGGTGCTCCATGAGACCTTTTGTGGATTCTGGGATTCAAATGCAGGTCTTCACAGTTGTGCAGCAAGTGCTATACCCATTGATCAGTCTCCCCTGCTCATGAAGATGATTTTTAAGGTGAACTTGTTAGCCTTTGCAGGCTACTCTGAGTGTCCATGCATTTATTTAGGAATGGGATCATCTTAGTTCCAGAGTGCTAATCTGAGAACAATTTTTGAGGGAATATATTTCTCTTGTTTCTTTTCATTAGGATATCTTAGATAAACATTTTTCCTGATTCTTTTTTGTTTGCATGCTTTTTTGATTATTCTTTGAGAATTTCATGCAACATATTTTGATCATATCCCCCAAAATTTATGCTCTTTCTATCATAAAAAGCAAAAATAAAAAAAACGAAAACAAAAGGAAATAAAACAACCACAAAGGACCAAATTCTGAGGATGGGGCCTGCGCTGGAGTGTGGTTGGTATACCCAGTGATACATCATCGAAGAAGACTGGTTTTCTATCTCCCAGAAGCTGCCACTTGCAAATAGCTTCTTATAGGGGTGGGATTTTCTGTTCACTTCCCCTTCTCAGTCCTGAGACTTTGTCTAGTTTGAGCCTGTATAATTCTCTGTGAGTTCATTTATGCACCTGCCCCACTGTGTATGAAAAAGGCTGTTTCTTTGGATTTATCCACCATATATAGCTCTTAAAAATCTTTCAACCCACTCTTCCACACATATCCCTGAGCTTTGAGAGAGGGGCATGGTAAAACATCTCAATTAGATCTGAGCACTCTACATTCTGTTATTCTCTGCATGTTGCCCACTAGTGGATCTGTATGTTAATTACCACATACTGCAAGAAGAAACTTCTCTGATGAGTGATGAATGATGCACTAATCTATAGATGGCAATATGACATTAGAAGTTGTTTTATTGCTATGTTTATTTAGTAGAACAACAATAATAGGTTTTCCCCTAGTGCTCATGCCTTATCTAGACTCAGGTTCTTGGCCTCATTAATAGTGTCAGGTATGGATTCCATCCCATGGAGCAGGCCTTAAACCCCATCAAAAGATAGTAACTTACTCCCACAGTATTAGTGCCACTATCGCACCAGTGGCCATATCTTGCTGGCAGGTCACAGGTTTCATAGATGGGTGAGACTTTTGATTACTTTTATCCTCAGGTAGTGTGTATGAATGCTTGCCAGTAGAGGTGAACTTCCAGTTGAGTTGCTGCTGCGGGATGTCTTTCTGTATGCTGTGAATATGTTTGGCTCCCTAAATACATTTAAGATCTCTAAGTACATTTGAATTTCAGATGAATCATTGTTTCAAGTATTTTACAGACCACACTTTTGCTGTGAAAGTATTTAATCTAAAATTCAAAACTATTCAAGTGTTCTGTAGTTTTATTTGCTAAACATAGCAAGCATATACTGAGATCTCTATAGGAACCTGTGGTATGTAATGAGAATCATTGTAAGCCTACAGTAGCTGAAAAAACAGAGATTCAGAGAGTATTATTAAACCACAAGGAAAACTGAGAATAATGGACATTTGTGATGGTTAATATTTATTGCCTGCCTGATTGGATCTGGAGTCACCTAGGAAACATTCCTATTGACAGGTCTGTGAGGATGGTTCAAGAGAGGTTTGACAACTGAAGATAGAGACCTGGAGTGGATAAAAAAGAAAGAGGGATGAAATCAGCTGAACACCGGCATTTTTTTCTCTCTGCTTTCTGACCAGAGATGCCATGTGACCAGCCACCTTATACTCTCACCATCATTTCTTCTCACCATGATGGACTGTGTCCCTTTAAGCCACGAGCCAACATAAGAGCCCAAGTTGCTTTTGTCAGGTATTTTCTCATAGCACTGATAAAAGGCAAGCAGTAAAATACCACTGCACTGGATGGCATTCCTCACTGGAAACCACAATGGCTCATTAGTGAAAATTTAAAACCATACATAATTTGATTTAGAAAAGGAATGTGGCATTTTTTCCCCTTACTATGTCATGGAAAAATATTTGACTGGCTCAACTTTTTTTTTTTTTTTTTTTTTTAATTTTTATTTTGCAATACAATTCAGTTCTACATATCAGCCACAGATTCCCTTGTTCTCCCCCCTCCCGCCCCCCTCACCTTCCCCCCAGCCCGCCCCCCATTCCAATCTCCTCCAGGGCAAAGCCTTCCCCACAGACTGAGATCAACCTGGTGGACTCAGTCCAGGTAGGTCCAGTCCCCTCCTCCCATGCTGAGCCAAGGGACCCTGCATAGGCCCCAGGTTTCAAACAGTCAACTCATGCAATGAGCACAGGACCCGGTCCCACTGCCTGGATGCCTCCCAAACAGATCAGGCCAATCAACTGTCTCACCCACTCAGAGGGCCTGATCCAGTTGGTGAGCCCTCAGCCATTGGTTCATATTTCATGTGTTTCCGTTTGTTTGGCTATTTGTCTCTGTGCTTTATCCGACCTTGGTCTCAACAATTCTCTCTCATATAAACCCTCCTCATTCTCGCTAATTGGACTCCCAGAGATCCACCTGGGGCCTAGTCATGGATCTCTGCCTCCAGGTCCATCAGTAGTTGGATGAGGTTTCTAGCACGACAATTAGGGTGTTTGGCCATCCCATCACCAGAGTAGGTCAGTTCGGATTGTCGCTCGACCATTGCCAGCAGTCTGTTGTGGGGGTATCTTTGTGGATTTCTGTGGGCCTCTCTAGCACTTTGTTTCTTCCTATTCTCATGTGGTCTTCATTTACCATGGTCTCCTATTCCTTGTTCTCCCTCTCTGTTTTTGATCCAGCTGGGATCTCCCACTCACCCAAGCTCTCTTTCCCTCGACCCTCGCCCTTCACTACCCCCACTCCTGTCCAGGCTGTTCATGTAGATCTCATTCCATTTCTCTGTCGTTGGGCGATCCCTGTGTCTTTCTTGGGGTCCTGTTTTCCAGGTAGCCTGCCTGGTGATGTGAGTAGCAGTCCAGTCATCCTTGTTCCACATCTAGTATCCTGTTATGAGTGAGTACATACCATGTTTGTCTTTCTGAGTCTGGGATACCTCACTCAGGATGATTTTTTCTAGATCCATCCATTTGTCTGCAAACCTCATGATGTCATTGTTTTTCTCTGCTGAGTAGTATTCCATTGTGTATATGTACCACATTTTGTTTATCCATTCTTCAGTTGAAGGGCATCTAGGTTGTTTCCATGTTCTGGCTATTACAAACAACGCTGATATGAACATAGCTGAACAAGTGCTCTTGTGGTGTGGTTGAGCATTCCTTGGGTATATGCCCAAGAGTGGTATAGCTGGATCTTGGGGGAGATGGATTCCCAATTTTCTAAGAAATCGCCATATTGATTTCCAAAGTGGTTGTACAAGCTTGCATTCCCACCAGCAGTGGAGGAGAGTTCCCCTAGCTCCACATCCTCTCCAGCATAAGGTGTCTTCAGTGTTTTTGATCTTAGCCATTCTGACAGGCGTAAGGTGGTATCTCAGAGTTGTTTTGATTTGCATTTCCCTGATGATTAGGGATGTTGAGCAATTCCTTAAATGTCTTTCAGCCATTTGAGTTTCCTCTGTTGAGAATTCTCTGTTTAGTTCTATAGCCCATTTCTTAATTGGACTGTTGGGCATTTTGATGTCTAATTTCTTGAGTTCCTTATATATTCTGGATATCAGTCCTCTGTCAGATGTGGGATTGGTGAAGATCTTTTCCCATTCTGTAGGCTGTCGCTTTGCTTTGTTGACCGTTTCCTTTGCCCTACAAAAGCTTCTCAGTTTCAAGAGGTCCCATTGATTGATTGTTTCTCTCAGTGTCTGTGCTACTGGTGTTCTATTTAGAAAGTGGTCTCCTATGCCAATGTGTTCAAGACTACTTCCTACTTTCTCTTCTAGCAGGTTCAGAGTAGCTGGATTTATGTTGAGGTCCTTGATCCACTTGGACTTAAGTTTTGTGCACGGTGATAGATATGGATCTATTTGCAGCCTTCTACATGTTGATATCCAGTTTTGCCAGCACCATTTGTTGAAGATGCTTTCTTTTTTCCATTGTGCACTTTTGGCTTCTTTGTCAAAAATTATTTGTTCATAGGTGTGCGGATTAATATCAGGGTCTTCAATTCGATTCCATTGGTCCACATGTCGGTTTTTATGCCAGTACCAAGCTGTTTTTATTACTGTAGCTCTATAGTACAGCTTGAAGTCAGGGATCGTGAATTCTCCAGAGGTTGTTTTATTGTACAGGATTCTTTTGGCTATCCTGGGTTTTTTGTTTTTCCATATGAAGTTGAGTATTATTCTTTCCAGGTCTGTGAAGAATTGTGTTGGTATTTTGATGGGGATTGCATTGAATCTGTAGATTGCTTTTGGTAAGATTGCCATTTTTACTATGTTAGTTCTGCCTATCCATGAGCATGGGAGATCTTTCCATTTTCTGACATCTTCTTCAATTTCTTTTTTCAGGGACTTAAAGTTCTTGTCATATAGGTCCTTCACTTGCTTGGTTAGTATTACCCCAAGGTATTTTATGTCATTTGTGGCTATAGTAAAGGGTGATGTATCTCTGATTTCCTTCTCCGGTTTTTTGTCCATTGTATATAGGAGGGCTACTGATTTTTTGGAGTTGATCTTGTATCCTGCTATGTTGCTGAAGGTGTTTATAAGCTGTATCAGTTCCTTGGTGGAATCTTTGGGGTTGCTCAAGTATACTATCATGTCATCTGCAAATAGGGAAAGCTTGACTTCTTCCTTTCCAATTTGTATCCCCTTAATCTCCTTATGTTGTCTTATTGCTCTGGCTAGAACTTCAAGTACTATATTGAATAAGTATGGGGAGAGCGGACAGCCTTGCCTCGTTCCTGATTTTAGTGGAATTGCTTTGAGTTTCTCTCCATTTAATTTGATGTTGGCTGTTGGCTTGCTGTAAATTGCCTTTATTATGTTTAGGTATGTTCCCTGTATTCCTGATCGCTCCAAGACCTTTATCATGAAGGGGTGTTGGATTTTGTCAAATGCCTTTTCAGCATCTAGTGAGATGATCATGTGGTTTTTTTCTTTGAGTTTGTTTATATGGTGTATCACATTGACAGACTTTCGTATGTTGAACCATCCTTGCATCCCTGGAATGAATCCTACTTGATCATGGTGGATAATTGTTTTGATGTGGTCTTGGAGTCTGTTTGCCAGTATTTTATTGAGTATTTTTGCATCAATGTTCATGAGGGAGATCGGTCTGTAGTTCTCTTTCTTTGTTGTATCCTTGTTTGGTTTGGGAATCAGGGTAATTGTAGCCTCATAGAAGGAGTTTGGTAATGTTCCTTCTGTTTCTATTGTATGGAACAATTTAGAGAGTCTTGGTATTAACTCTTCTTTGAAGATCTGGTAGAATTCTGCACTGAAACCATCTGGTCCTGGGCTTTTTTTGGTTGGGAGACTTTTAATGACTGTTTCTATTTCGTTAGGGGTTATTGGACTATTTAAATAGTTTATCTGGTCTTGATTTAATTTAGGTATGTGGTACCTATCCAGAAAATTATCCATTTCTTTTAGGTTTTCCAGTTTTGTGGAATAGAGGTTTTTGAAGTATGACCTGATGATTCTCTGGATTTCCTCAATGTCTGTTGTTATGTCCCCCTTTTCATTTCTGATTTTGTTGATTTGGATGCTCTCTCTCTGTCTTTTGGTTAGTTTGGATAAGGGCTTGTCTATCTTGTTGATTTTCTCAAAGAACCAACTCTTTGTTTCATTAATTTTTTGTATTGTTCTCTTTGTTTCTATTTTATTGATTTCAGCTCTCACTTTGATAATTTCCTGGCATCTATTTTTCCTGGGAGACTTTGCTTCTTCCTGTTCTAGAACTTTCAGGTGTGCTGTTAAGTCACTAGTGTGAGATTTCTCCAGCTTATTTATGTGGGCGTTTAGTGCTATGAATTTCCCTCTTAGTACTGCTTTCATAGTGTCCCATAGGTTTGGATATGTGGTGTCTTCATTTTCGTTGATCTCTAGGAAGTCTTTAATTTCTTTCTTTATTTCTTCCTTAACCCATTGGTGATTCAGGTGGGTATTGTTCAGTTTCCATGAGATTGTAGGTTTTCTGTAGTTTTTGTTGTTGTTGAAATCCAACTTTAGACCATGGTGGTCTGATAGAACACAGGAGGTTATTCTAATTGTTTTGTATCTGTTTAGATTTGCTTTGTGACCAAGTATGTGGTCAATTTTAGAGAAGGTTCCATGGGGTGGTGAGAAGAAGGTATATTCTTTTTTGTTAGGATGGAATGTTCTGTAGATGTCGATTAAGTCCATTTGAGTCATGACATCAATTAAGTCCTTTATTTCTCTGTTAAGTTTCGATTTGGGGGATCTGTCCAGTGGTGAAAGTGGGGTGTTGAGGTCTCCCACTATTAATGTGTGGGGTTTTATATGTGATTTAAGCTTTAATAATGTTTCTTTTACATATGTGGGTGCCCTTGTGTTTGGGGCATAAATGTTCAGAATTGAGACTTCATCTTGGTGGATCTTTCCTGTGATGAGTATGTAATGCCCTTCTTGATCTCTTTTGATTGATTTTAGTTTGAAGTCTATTTTGCTGGATATCAGGATGGCTACACCCGCTTGTTTCTTAAGACCGTTTGATTGGAAAGTCTTTTCCCAGCCTTTTATTTTTAGGTAGTGTCTATCTTTGAATTTGAGATGTGTTTCTTGTATGCAGCAGAAAGATGGGTCCTGCTTTCGTATCCATTCTGTAAGCCTATGTCTTTTTATAGGTGAATTAAGTCCATTGATATTGAGGGATATTAATGTCCAGTGATTGTTCATTCCTGTTATTTTTTGGTGGTGATGTGTGTGTACTTTTCTTCGTTGGGGTCTACTGCTGTGGCTTTATCTATTGCCTGTGTTTTCGAGGTTGTATCTGACTTCCTTAGGTTGGAATTTTCCTTCTAGTGCTTTCTGTAGGGCTGGGTTTGTGGATAAATATTGTTTAAATCTGGCTTTGTCATGGAATGTCTTGTTCACTCCATCTATGACGATTGAAAGTTTTGCTGGGTATATTAGTCTAGGCTGACATCCATGGTCTCTTAATGTCTGCATTACATCTGTCCAGGACCTTCTGGCTTTCAAAGTCTCCATTGAGAAATCGGGTGTTATTCTGATAGGTTTGCCTTTATATGTCACTTGGCCTTTTTCCTTTGCTGCTCTTAATATTCTTTCTTTATTCTGTACGTTTAATTGTTTAATTATTATGTGGCGAGGGGACTTTTTCTGGGGGTCTAGTCTGTTTGGTGTTCTATAGGCTTCCTGTATCTTCATAGGCATTTCCTTCTTTAAGTTGGGAAAGTTTTCTTCTATGATCTTGTTGAATATATTTTCTGTGCCCTTGAGTTGGTATTCTTCTCCTTCTTCTACCCCTATTATTCGTAGGTTTGGTCTTTTCATGGTGTCCCAAATTTCTTGGACATTTTGGTTCATGACTTTGTTGACTTTAGTGTTTTCTTTGACTGATGAATCTATTTCTTCTATTGTATCTTCAACGCTAGAGATCCTCTCTTCCATCTCTTGCATTCTGTTGATTATACTTGCATCTGAAGTTCCCAATCGTTTTCTCAGATTTTCTATTTCCAGCATTCCCTCTGTTTGTGTCTTCTTCATTTTTTCTATTTCCTTTTTCAGGTCTTGGACTGTTTCCTTCATTTGTTTCATTGATTTTTCTTGATTTTCTTTCAGTATTTTATTGTTCTCTTCCAGGACTTTATTGATTTCTTCTAATTTGTTTGCCCTTTCCTCTAGTTGTTTACAGCATTCTTCACATTTTTTTGTCTTTTCCTCTACACGAGCCTCTAGCTTCTTCATGATGACATTCATAAGGCTATTTTCTTCTGCTTCTTCCAATTTCTGATGTTCAGGTCTAGGTGTTGGAGGAGGGCTAGGGCCTGGTGATGGTGTATTACTATTCATTTTGTTGTATGTGTTTCTGCCTTGACGTCTGCCCATCTCCTTGTGGTTCGTTCCTGGCCTTATCCGCACACTTGGTTCAGAGCTGACAGATTCAGGAAGTCTCTCTCTCTTGTCCAGATGGGAGCTCTCTTGTCCAAATTGGAAGTCCGGGGCAGGATGGAAGCTCTTGTTCAGAAGGGAAGTCCGGGGGAGGATGGGTGCTCTCCTCTCTCTCTCTCTCTCTCTCTCTCTCTCTCTCTCTCTCTCTCTCTCTCTCTCTCCTCCAGATGGGAAATCCACGGCAAGATGGGAGCTGGGGGCCAGCCTCTAAGTCTCAAGAAGAGGCTTGGGGCTCAGGCGGATGGGCGTGGGGGCAGGGCGTGGAGACTGCAGGGTCTGCCAGGGGTCTTGGAGAAGGAGATCCTTCCCGGTGGGGCTAGAAGGGCACCTGCCCGGGGAGCAGAACCTGGGCCCAAGTTGGGCAGGTCTTCCCCGGAGTGGCTGGTGCCCAGGGATGGGGTCGGGGGCAAGCTAGGGCACTCACCTGTGCTTCAGAAGGGAAGTCCTGGGCAAGATGGGAGCTGGGGGGCCTGGCCTCTAAGTCTCAGGCAGAGGCTTGGGGCTCAGGAGGATGGGCGTGGGGGCAGGGCGTGGAGACTGCAGGGTCTGCCAGGGGTCTTGGAGAGGGGGATCCTTCCCAGTGGGGCTAGAAGGGCACCTGCCCGGGGAGCAGAACCTGGGCCCAAGTTGGGCAGGTCTTCCCCGGAGTGGCTGGTGCCCAGGGATGGGGTCGGGGGCAAGCTAGGGCACTCACCTGTGCTTCAGAAGGGAAGTCCGGGGGAAGATGGGAGCTGGGGGCTGGCCTCTAAGTCTCAGGAAGAGGCTTGGGGCTCAGGCAGATGGGCGTGGGGGCAGGGCGTGGAGACTGCAGGGTCTGCCAGGGGTCTTGGAGAAGGGGATCCTTCCCGGTTGGGGTAGAAGGGCACCTGCCCGGGGTCCAGAACCTGGGCCCAAGTTGGGCAGGTCTTCCCCGGAGTGGCTGGTGCCCAGGGATGGGGTCGGGGGCAAGCTAGGGCACTCACCTGTGCTTCAGAAGGGAAGTCCTGGGCAAGATGGGAGCTGGGGGCCGGCCTCTAAGTCTCAGGAAGAGGCTTGGGGCTCAGGCAGATGGGCGTGGGGGCAGGGCGTGGAGACTGCAGGGTCTGCCAGGGGTCTTGGAGAAGGGGATCCTTCCCAGTTGGGGTAGAAGGGCACCTGCCCGGGGTCCAGAACCTGGGCCCAAGTTGGGCAGGTCTTCCCCGGAGTGGCTGGTGCCCAGGGATGGGGTCGGGGGCAAGCTAGGGCACTCACCTGTGCTTCAGAAGGGAAGTCCTGGGCAAGATGGGAGCTGGGGGCCGGCCTCTAAGTCTCAGGAAGAGGCTTGGGGCTCAGGCAGATGGGCGTGGGGTCAGGGCGTGGAGACTGCAGGGTCTGCCAAGGGTCTTGGAGAAGGGGATCCTTCCCGGTTGGGGTAGAAGGGCACCTGCCCGGGGTCCAGAACCTGGGCCCAAGTTGGGCAGGTCTTCCCCGGAGTGGCTGGTCTGGCTCAACTTTTTAATAGATAAATTAAAAATGAATATGCCTACATTGTAGAATTGTTATAAAAGTTAAATGAGATAATATAGTTGAAACCATTAGCCAAATATCTGCCACTCAGTTCAAATGAAGAAGTCATATATTTATTCCCGTCATCACATTATCATGAGAATAAGGGAAAGCCAAGGAGAAATTTCAAAATACCCTTAGAACTATCCTTTCACTAGCTACTTAACTATAATAGCTATAATGAATCATTCCTTTCCACGGTATAGGTATTTTCTAACTCTCAGTTGGTGGCCCTTTTAAACTTTGCCCTGTGCTTTAGTAGACTAGCAATTTACATCTTTTTCTTCAAGGAGAAATGTAGCTTTAGTACAACTACTCGGGAAACATAAGCCCCTTGAGTATTTTCTTTCAAATATGATAGTATTTGAGACTTCAAAAGAAAAAAAGGATCTCATCTTAAGTTTTTCTAATATCACTATGAGGTTCTATAACAAAATCTTTGCTCCTATAGAAGATATTAGGTGAATGCAGCTCAAAGTTGAACTATATATTGTCAAAATAATCAGCCTTAGAGAGTTTAAGATAGTATCTCAAATATCAATTTGTAGTATAAATAAAATAGATGAAGATCATAATACAATAAACTTAGATTCCAAAGCATGTTGTCCTCTCTGGCCCTGAACATCTACACTCAACACCATATTAGAATGGAGTTTATAAAAATAAGGGAATGCTAGCAAAGCTAGTTAGCTGCAGGAAAAGCCATTAGATACTTGGATGACATTAGTCTCAGCAATAAAGAAGCTAATGCCTTTAGCATGCATAAGAAATGCCACCTTTATAACTGTTAGGGGCACCATTGGGGCATACATTAGCCAGAACCAGGAGAGGGGAGATTGGTTTCTTGTGGTGCTCACTAAAAGGAGCAGAACCTTTGGGAAGCTTTGTCACAACAACTTTTGACATTTCCTGCAGCCACTATAAGAGAGAGGGAGAAAAAAAATGATACATGATGGGGGAAGAAAAATGGATTTCTATTTAGTACTCAAAAAGGCACACCTGTAACTCTTTCAGAATTATCTGAGTGGAATTTGCAAGCTAGATTCCTATCTGTAGGGGCAGGAACTGGAGCTGGAGAAACACTGTTTGTGATTATGATCGATGTCTTACTGGTAGGATGGGGTAAGAAATGAAGAAGTAGTTCATTTAATGTTCTCAGCTGTTCTGCCAACTTGTCAGTTGATAATTACCAATCTGCCTTATTTGTAGGAGAAGTCACTGCTCATTAAATTTATTTAAGTGTATTAAGATGATAATTAAGATTTTTAATGGTTTATGGTCCATTCTAGTTTGCAAATATATAAAGTATTTTTCCCTTGTTCATCATTGGGAAAGGGCACCACTTGGACCTTGGTCAGATACAGTATAAACATTGCTGCCTTTTCTTCCAGTTCTTAGCTGGGAAGAAATAGAGGGAAAAATTTGAGCCCCATGGTGCTGTAGAAAATATGATGATGCTCTCTAAACATTTCCTTCTCAAGATGTCTCTGTGGCACAAGTATGCCTAATTTTTTTTCGCCATCAGTGCCCACAACAATTTTAGTAATAGGAATAACAAGGGGAAAGCCAATATCACAAGGTGGGTGGGTAGTGCATGGGAACTTACTGTAGTATCCTTGAGAACCTCCAGTTAATCTAAAACTATTTTAGTGAATTTTTCTTTAGTTTTGATAATTTCCTACACATGCACGCATGCACACATTCACAGATCTTCCTGTAGAGTAATGATCTTAATTGTCTATAAGGCTGCTTTCCATGTAACTAAAAAGAATGAAAACAGGTCAGGTGGAGACAGTGGCAAACTGGAGAAAACACATTTTACCTAAGTGGCACTACTTGGTTTTTAGGTACAGCTAATGGCTGCCAGGCATTATTGTTATGGCAATGTTGCCAGGTTCTCTGAATTTTCAAAAAGGACCAAAAATCTAGATATTCATGTTTAATGCTCTGATTTTCAAATATCTTCAATTAATTTAGTCATTTAATAAGAAATCATTGTGTAAATCAAATAACAGCTGTTTCTTTGATGCACGGGGCCCACAGGCCTCTCTTTGCGTGCCCCAGTGGCAAAATATTTCATATGAGGAAGAGAGGAGAGACTAGAGGATTAGAGCATATTTAGACAAATGCTTAGGTCATTAGCATCATTAATTCCTTAAGCTCATCTGATGCAAAGGGAATTACAATGACAAAACATAATATTTGCTTTTAATGAGCTTAGGATCTTTATTAGAATACAAAAATAATTTTAAAGAATGCTGAGTGTCAGGCACTTGAATATGGAATTATTAGTTCTTAGAGCAATCCAATTATATTTATATTATTCCATTTATATAGAAGGCAACAGGAGCTTACATAATTATTAAAATTTAAATAATTTTTCAAAACCAGAGAACTGAAATTAGAATCAAAGCCACACACTTTCTTCATGTCACATTACCCAGAACATTGATACTCAATCTTGTGCACATGTATAGTCTAGAAACACCTCTTTTCAGAGATGCATGAAGTCCATTTAGTCTTAGAATATTAAAAGAATCTAATAGTATCTTGTAGCAAGGAGATATATGTATGATGAAAGAACTCTCCAACCACAAATAACTTGAGAACCCCTTTTTAAGTAATCTCGAAGAGCAATTGGTCATTACTATAACATCATTCATCTTCTCAGATCCTTGCCTGCCTCCCCCATCTGCCTTTTGGTTTTGGGTACCGAGAATGCTATTAACCTATTCATTCATCATTTGATTACTTTGCAGGGAATTCTAGTCCCACTCTTGCCAACATGTCACTATTGTATTCTTCCTGGAAGAATTTCTCAGTGGCTTTGATATATGGCCATAGTAGAATCTAATGGAATCAAAACACCGTTAACACATGTGAAATTAATGCATATTTTATTTTCTGATTAAGAACATGTAAAGATTATAAACCTATTTTTATATTTTATTTCTTTTCAAAATATATTTAAGAGAAAGTTTCTTCCATGGAACAGATTGAATTGTTTTTTGAGTTTTTTATGAAAGAAATCTAGGTGTTGTGTTTGAAGGCACATCTCTAAATGTTGTTCTTGAGTGCAAAGGACTTTCATTTCCTTGGATAAGAAGAAAGCTTGAGTTGTGAACATACCAAGGCATCAAGGGACTATGTAGTTTGACTTCCAACAATGTAGCAAGAGTTTTCCTGCCTGGCCCACAGTCAGGACAAATCTCTGACACCCCCCCCCCCCAGTCCCACAGCCACTCAGACCCAACCAAATAAACACAGAGACTTATATTGGTTACAAACTGTATGGCCGTGGCAGGCTTCTTGCTAACTGTTCTTACAGCTTAAATTAATCCATTTCTACAAATCTATACCTTGCCACGTGGCTTGTGGCTTACCAGGATCTTCACATGCGGCTTGTCATGGTGGCGGCTGGCAGTGTCTCTCTCACCCAGCTTCCTGTTCTCTCCATTCTCCTCTCTGTTAGTCCCGCCTATACTTCCTGCCTGGCCACTGGCCAATCAGTGATTTATTTATTGACCAATCAGCAACACATTTGACATACAGACCATCCCACAGCAAACCAACTTGTAACTATATGTCTCTTTCAATCTGAAAAGTTATGGATACCTTTCCAACAGTTATCTTTTCAGAATGTTCTAAGTATCTTATGGTTTATCAAACAATATGGGCTAAAAGTTCTGAAAGGAATGTTTTAGAAACTATTGTAAGGACAGGACAAAAAAAAGATTCAACAAATGTAGCATTGATCCTTATTTAGAGTGGAGCAGTTGTGGCACACACCTTGATCCCAGCAATTGGGAGGCAGAGGCAGGCAGATGTCTGAGTTAGAAGCTAGCCTGGTCTACAGAGTGATTTCTAGGACAGCCAGGAATACACAGAGAAACCATGCCTCAAACAAACAAACAAATATAGAAACAAACAAATAGAAAAGAAAAGCTAGGAATTCCAGGAGGTATAGTCAAATAAATACAGACCCTGGTCTACTCAGACTCTTCAGTCTTACTATATAAGTGAAACAGGAAAATTTTACTCTAGGTTTCAATACCAGGCTCCCATCTACTTATAGCAATTTTCATTTAGTTAGTATAGGGTCTGACTTAGGCTTTGGGATTTTCATGTTGGTCATTCTAAACTGTGCCAAGATTGAGAGCTGTTGCAGTAGAAAGTTTCAGAAAAAAATCAGATGAACAAATCCAAATTCTCTGTGATTAGTAATTAGTAAAGTGGAATATAATTGTTATGAGGGCTGAATTTTTATGTCTTGATAGGTTTGCAATAGCTGGTATTTGTACTAAGCAAATATACTCGATGTATTTTACTAATGTAACCATGTAGGGGAACATTAGAAAGACAAACATTTGATTAACAGAGTGTCACTATGACTTAGGAGAATCTATAACTTTAAAAAATACAGTTCAATAAAATTATTTTTTTATATTCCACCTTTTTAGCTATTTTGTTCTTCTGGAAGAAGTGTCATTACATTATGTATAAATTTTAAAGCTACTGTGCTTTAAAAGCACTTAGAGATGTCACTATACCTACTGGATAGATTTTACATTTTTTAAAAAAGCAGTTTGGAACTTTCCACTCTTGAGTAACCAAAAATCATCCTTACTAGTCCAGGAAACAATTCTACTCATGAATGTATTTCTTCTCTTTCCTTCTTGGTTGATCAGGCATTAAGGGGGGAAATCGCCTCATTTTAGATGATGTCAGTGTAACATGTGGCTAATTTAGTTGAAGTGACATAAATGCATTAGAGATATGTTTGATCAAGTTGAAGTACATTTACATAGTGTCTTCTTAGCATTTCTTCTTGGGAGATTTTAAGTAAGTCTGAGATATGCACTTGGTGGTTTAAGCTCCTGGAAAAGGCTTTGTCCTTATGACAGCATCTAAAAGTTCATGAGAGTTGGAGAAGTCATTGAAGGGATTATGAAAAACTCAAGTTACAGTGATAATGGTAGATAGTGATTCCAGAACTGAGGAAATTATCATTGTGAATATGTGTAGCAATAACGCCTGTGTAACTACCCACGTTCACCGTGTCCAAGCGAGGGGCTGAGGATCAAAAAACAGAAACAAGCACAGTGGGTCATTGTCTCAGCAGAATGCCAAATGCCGTTTATTGAAGGAGGGAGGAAATCTTAAATACAAGCTTACAGCACAATGGGAGAACCCCGGAAGGGCAGAAGTTTGCTACAGATGTTTTACATTCTTGCATACACCAAATTCAGGATACACAAACAAAGAACCTCCAGTGCATTCAGGAGGAAGAAAATCAGCATAGGGAGGACATCTGGTCAAGGTCAGCAAGCAAGGCAACAGCTACTCAGAAATGGGGACCCAGGGCCCAACAGATATGTGAAAAATTACCTTGCTATTCACCCCACAGTGATATTAAATTTTGCCATGCTACCTTGTAGATGAAGGTTTCTCTAGCATTTGTCTACTATACTAGTATAAAATAAAAATAAATATAACAAGAAAAGACATCTAGAGAAAATTTTGATCACATTTGGTCATTCAGGGGCCTTCCATGCCATTTATCCTTCAAGTCTTAAGACATGATCCTCACCATCATGATTAAAGCTGGTTCTCTGGAGTATCATTGTTTCAATTTACAGGAAGAGGGAAAGAAGTCAATGGCAAATGATTTCTTTAGGAAATGAAGTGGAAGTTGTGTGTGTGTGTTCACTCCTTATGCTCACATTTTATTGGTGAGAATTCATCATAAAAACACACGCATCAAAGATAGAAAATAGATATGCTGATTTTTACTGAGCCAACCATGTTTTCTTTTATGTATGAGGGTGGGTATATACTAATGTAGATTATGCCACCTATGGCAACTGATATATATATCGTCCCAAATGTTACTGGTTGAGAATGCCAGGTATGGTGACAATTCCTTGGTACTCATAATCTGCTATCAATATAGAAATGGTAAGCTTTGGATAGTACAGAAATTCCCCAGCTAAAGAAATACAAAACTTTAAAGTTGAAAATTGGCTTTTAGGAACTGACACAGATGTGGAGATATGGGTGAGACATTGAAAAATCTGTTATAATATTTATTATTGATTTTATAATTACTGTATTTTTGTCACCTGCCAGTTATTTATGTACCAATCTCAGATATTAAACTGTGAAGAAACATATTCTTATTTTAACCTATGAAAGTGACCAACTGCTGAAAAACCATGATTGTAATTTATGAAATTTGGATCTGAGTTCAATTGTTTTATAATACTTAAATGGAGATGAATGCCAAATAATTTAGGGTGAGCGATTTAGTGCTGACAGATTTCATTACTAGATTTCATTACAGATTTCATTACAGATTTCATTACTAGATTTATAAAGAATTTTCAGAAAATTATGTGATAAAGGACTTCACATTTGTCTTCTTATTCTTTAAAGCATCTAATTGCTGAGTCACTCAATATCAGCTCATAAAAGTGTAGGATGGTAAAGCTGAAGTAGTTTTAACCTTAAAAATATATGTAAACAAGTCTTAAGGAAATGGTTCAGTTGGCAGAGTACACATAAGAAAGCTAGGTGTTGGAATGTACATCAAACCCAGAGTTGGGGAGGCAGAGATGGGAAGATCCCTGCTGGCCAGTTAGGTCAGTCAAATTGTTGAGCTTCGAGTTCAGTGAGAGACCTTATCTCAAAGAATTACACTGGACAATGATTGAGGAAGGCATTGGTCATCGACTTCTGGCCTGCACATGTACACATATGTATGTGTTCACACACATACATAAACACACACACATATACACCACTCATACATGCACCATATATGTGTGTATGTATATATATACACATAAATATATATGTAAACAACTTTTTATATGATCAATTAATGTTTAAATTCTTCCTAAGAATGAAAGATGATAACAGGAATTGCTTGGTACATTATAGACTTGTTTAAGAACTAAAGTGAACTGTTAAATATGTTGACAAGAGCAATACTCACTTTTAAATTTATCTAGTGGGAGCATAGCCATAAGTAGTCACTGCTTATGTATAGTAACAAAGGGCAAAATTTAAGATGATCCTGACTGAACTCACTTGCTAAAACAAGGCAAATTTAAGAATGAATATTAAATTATGAAGTGATAAGAAAATATTTTTCTTTTTGTAAAATTAGAGGGAATGAATATTCTTCCCATAAATTCTTATCTATAAATAACTGAAGGAAGTTAGAAAGTATATTTGTTTTTCCCACTTGAGTTCAAATTAAGAAATCTGCCAACAACGTAGTTGGAAGAAACAGTCTATGAAAAATGGATTTAATTCTGCTTTCAAACAGATTGACACGCAAACCTTGCTTACTGGTATATTTCTGAAATATGCTCAACAGAGCCCTTAAGTACAGCTTTTAAAATATGAAAAAACTTCAACAGATTGAAACAAAAAAATACATTTTCAATTGAGGCATGCCTAATGATTCTACCAAAATTTGCAAGACCCTTGTTGAAGGAAATGCTAGAGGTTGTCTTTGAACTCTTGCATGGTCTTCTACCAGAATTTCTGCTGCTAATATTTTTCATGCCCAAACTTGACTCTTGTACCTGGAGAGTTTCTCTCTGGTCCTGCCAAGCCCCTGCACTCCCGCAGCCGACTTATAAAATAATCACTCAGAAGCTTATATTATTCATAAACTGTATGGCCGTGGCAGGCTTCTTGCTATCTGTTCTTATATCTTAAATTGACCCATTTCTGTTAATCTATAAGTTGCCACGTGGCTCATGGCTTACCAATATCTTAACATCTGCTTCTCATTGTGGCAGCTGGCAGCATCTCTCAGCCTCAGCCTTCCACTTCCCAGAATTCTCTCTCTTTCTCCTGCCTATACTTCCTAGCTGGCTACTGGCCACTCTGCATTTTATTTATCTATTAATCATAGAAACACATATTCACAGCATACAGTACTTCTCATTTTCTGTTTTTTTCAAAAAGGAAGATTTTAACTTTCACATAGTAAAATTACAGATAACAAAACAATTATCAAGCAAGAATTACAGTTATAATATCTAGTCTATTTATAATATCTAGTCTATTTGTATTTGGCAGAATTAAAGAACATATCCTATCTATCCTATATTTGTGAATCTAAGGTTTTATATCTAATTTATCTTTTATCATAAGTAAGGAAATTATAACTATCTAGTCCTCAACTACATCAAAGACTTCAGAAGGATATAATATTACCTGAGAAATGGGAGAGGATACAAGCAACTTTTGGGAGTCTTGCGAGAGTAGACAGAGACAGCTGGCAGCCTGGACAGTCATCCAAAGTTTCTCTGTAAAGTTGGGGCATCTGTCTTCAGCCCACAGGCCTAGTCTCTCAGTTACTTCTCTCTGTGTCCTGTAGAATGTCTGGCAGTTTCCTTTGCAAAGCAGGAACCTGAAGGACCATTTTGCCAAGCAAAGTTTAGTGGTCACCTTCCTATTGGTCCTGCATGTCCAGTTGATCAAGCAGTCCAGGCAAGATGGCTTTTTTTTGCCAAGAAGATGATAAACTCTATATAGAGTGTCTTTGATGCCCATCCTCCTCTCTGAAGTAAATCTGGTGCTGCCAGGAAAGACATGTCTCACTGTCCAGAAAGTCTAAATTTTTAAAACATTTTAAATGTCATATTCTGTAGGTCTTTGAAGTGTTTGAAGATTACCTATCTATCTGAAATATATCTATGTATACCTAGAAAACTTAACTAACATGCCACAAGTTAGAGTATCATAGAAGACTAATTAATCTGTATTTCTTAATTATCTGTTACAATCTAAATGAGTTACATAAACATAATACATCAAACAGAGTAGAAATTTACACACAGTATAACAAAATTAACTTTAAATTTATATCAATAAACTAAAATCTATACCAATGTAAAACATTTCAAACAAGTTGTTGCTCTTTAAAAGTAGGTTCATTAATCTACCCTTTCATCCTATCATATCTATATCATATCCCCTTTTCTTCTTTAGAAAAAGATCACATTTATAATCAACCTGATTTAAATAAAAATATAGGTTTTTCTCTGTCCCACACCAGACAGCTCTTCTGATATGGGACAAAAGAATCTCTTAACCTTTTCTTTTAGCAATATGCTTGGGTTTAGAGAAGGAGTGAGCCAATTCCATCTCCAAAGCTACCTTGGTATATTTGGGAATTTGGGCATAGCTTCTCTTACTACTTCCGGCTGGAGGAGGGTGCTGTATTCTTATGGGGACATAAAGAAAATTTTAGGATTATGGGGTAGTCCATGAGGCTGTATTGTCTGAGCCAGTTGCCTTGAAACCATTCTGGATGTTGAATCATCTGGGCTATGGTGTAATCAGAGACCTTTTGGAGGGTCTTGGATGGTCAAACCTGATGTATCTTAATCAGGAACAAATCCATAGCCTCTTGCTTTCTGTGGAAAAAAAAGCAGAGCCTCTTTTCCTTCTGTTTTTGTTTGTTTGTTTGTTTGTTTTTGGTTTTTCAAGACACAGTTTCTCTGTGTAGTTTTGCGCCTTTCCTGGATCTCGCTCTGTAGACCAGGCTGGCCTCTAACTCACAAAGATCTGCCTGCCTCTGCCTCCCAAGTGCTGGGATTAAAGGTAAATTTTGAAGTCAAGGTATCTTTAAAATATACATATTGACTTAACTCAACAGCTTTTACAATTAAATGTGTTTCTGTAGTTAAGAATCCCAAAGACAACACAATCCAGATTCTATGTGTGATATCCATCTTTACATGGCTTATTTTTTATACTACCTTTATTGTCTCTTTTACTAACAAAAACATTTTGAAGTTCATGTACACTGTAGCATGTGCCAATATTCATCTTTTTTATGTATATATACACACATATATAAAACACAAACACACACACACACACACACACACACACACACACACACACACACACACACTACCTGATGTTTCAGTGATCTACCTGTATAGCAATATATCTTTAGGGGTCATTTTATCACTGTGCTTCTTTAGCATAATAATAATAGTAGGTTTTCCCCTTGGCCAATAATCTTTCTAGTCTCAGGTTCTTGGACGCTTTAATAGTGTCAAGCATGGATTCCATCTCATGGAGTGGGTGGCCTTAAAAAGTAGTTGGTTACTCCCATAGCTTTTGTGCCAATAGTGTTTGTAACTGGGTGATATTGATGATTACCTTTCTATTCCAGTAGTATGCAGAATGCATATATATCACATCTTGTTCATCTGTGTGTGGCTAGTTGGTGTGTTTCTGATTTTTGCTACTAATAATGTTGCTGTCATGAGAATTTGTGCATCAGTTCTCTGAGGTAGCAGATTAGTGAGATAAAGATGAGGTAAAAGTGAAATTACTGGATCATATAGTAATTTTTTGTTTAACTTTTTGAGAAAACAGTTCAATCACTTTCAACTCAGAGAGCTGTGCTACAACTTTGTTAAAAATGCCTTCTTTGCCGGGCAGCACCTTAAAGTGTTTATAATTGATCTTTCCTGGTAGTGGAAATGCTAAATAAAGTATGTCTGTGTTGCACAATACAAGCCCTTGTTTCATATTCAATTTAATTCTTATACATGTGACAACATAAGAGTAATAAAGAGAAAGTAATCTTAATTTTTGATAACTATTTTAGTGTCTACCTGTAAGTATATTTGACTGCTAATAATACAGGTTAGAAATAACAGTTTTTATTCTTGAACACAGGCTTCTGTGTCAATATCAGAACTATTGTCATTTTCAGTGGGATGTTTCTTTGTTACAGAAGGATGTTCTGTGCATTATATAATATTTAGTATTATCTTTGCCTGTTAAGCCACTAGATGTTGGCAACCCTCTCCTCCAACTATGCCTACATACCGAAAAATGACTTAGTGGACCAAGTAAAAGAAATTCATGAAAATAGGATATAGTGTTATGAAGAAATAAAGGAGAAACTAGAAGGATTAAATGAGGAGGGAGAGGGGAGAGCAGATAAAAGAAGGGGATATAGGGAAGGACAACTGACACAACTAAAGGCCTTTTGAAAAACATATGGAAACATACTACTGTAGAAGATTCCAAATGCTACAACTAGACATCTTATGCATCAAGTAAAATACCCAGTGCCAGTAATTGGTTACATCTTGTTAAGTCATCAGCCTAAGGGGTTCCATGGAACCCCACCTGACAAACATCACAGGCTATTGCCAAGGCTATTTGTTGCTCTCCACAACCTGATGGTAAGTTCCTATTGATGAAGACAATACAGACTTATTTTATTGAACACAGAGAAGTTAAGCTGGTGCCCAACTAGAATTTGAACCCTATTGACTAGCATTCATGATATTGGAAGGTGTTCTGTACACTGTTGGAAGAGAAAGGTAATCATCCATATTACCCAGATGCAAACCCTAGTGGCACAAATGCTATGGAAGTAACCAACTAATTTTTAAAAATTGGATTTAAGGCCCCCTCTGTGAGATAGAATCCATGTCTGACACTGTTAAAGTGGTCTGAAACCTGAGGCTAGATAGGTTATGGACCTAGGGGGAAACATACTACTATTATTATGCTAAAGAAACAGTAATAACATGACTCCTAAAGACATATTGCTACACAGGTGGATCAGTGCCTCATTCATCATCAGCAGAAATACTTCTTCTTGCAGTAGGTGGGAATTAATACAAACCCACAACTGCACAATGTGCAGATGGTGAAAGACTTTGGAGTACTCAGCCAGAATGGGTTGTCCTCATCAAATCCCTCCCCTCAGGGCTCAGGGATTCAAAAAATGAGGCAGAGAGATTATAAGAGCCACAAGAGATGGATGACTCCAATGAAATAGTGGCTTATTGACACAACAGGGCTGATGCACATATGAACTCATAGAGACTATGGAAGTGAGCACAAGACCTCTACAGATTCAAGCAAGCTAGATGGGATTCTGGCTTGAGGTGAAGTGGACACAGGTCTAGCTCCTAGCCAAGTAGCTATTTGCAATTGATACCTGCTGTGATAGGGAAGTAAGTTTCTTCCAATGGAGTGACTCTGAGTATATCAACCACACTACAGGGCAGGCTCCAAACTCATGAGTAGTTAGCTAACACAAACCAAACTCCATGTTTTTGTTTTTGTGGTCTTTTTGTTTCATTTATATTGTTTTGGGCATTTTTATCTTATTATTTTGTTTTGTCTTTTCTTTTGTGTCTTGTCTGAAAGGGAAGGAGAGAGAAAGAACAAAGTTCAGTGAGTAGTGAGGTGAAGAGTATTTGGGAGGAATAGGGAAAAGGGAAAAATATGATCAAAATATGTTATAAAGTAAACCATTTATTTAAATAAAAAGAGAAAAAATAAATTCAAGACTGATTTTATGTCCTTTAATAATGTCCTAAATGCAAGTTGAACACCTGGAGATTGGACCCAGAGTTTCACATGTGCTATATCTCATATGTGCTATACCATTGAGGAACACAATCTCCTTTTTGACTCTGTCTTCTTTAATTTGTAGCTAGGCTATTATCATCAAGGTTACTTCATGGTGATAAGTTTTAATTTTCTTTCTATTGCTCTGATTAAACATCATGACCAAAGGCAACTTGGGCATGAAAGGGTCTATTTGGCTTACATATCCTGAATCACAGTCCACTGAAAGAAGTCAAGGCAGGGACTCAAAGTGGGCAGGAACCTGGAGTCTGGAACTAAATAGAGGCCAGGGAGGAACTCTGTTTACTGGCTTGCTTCCCATGGCTTTCTCAGACTGCTTTCTTCTGTAACTCAGAATCCCTTGACCAAGGGTGGCCTGGGCCTTCCTGAATCAGTAATCAAGAAAATGCCCCACAGAGTTGCTTACACTCCTATATGGTGGGGACCTTTTTCAGTTGAAGTTTCATCTTCTCAGATGACCCTGGCTTGTGTCAAGTTAACAAAAAATTCTCACCAGAGCATGGTAATATGGTTGCAGCATCTCTAAACACATGTTCCAACTAAGAAAGAGAAGATGCTGAGTCAGGTTCATATAAGGAGAGCTCTCAAAAGCTCTGCTGAGATACTTGGGTCTACATTTCATTAACTACCTTTACCTGCAATGGAAGCTCAGAAAAATATTTATTGTTGGGAACATTAATGTAGTCCACCATGTTCTATTTTCAGGGAAAAGAACAAGGATGGATATTATGTAGTTAACTTTCTGTTTGTTTTCAAGTGCTGAGATCACATCTTTATAGCTTCATCAATCAGAAAATGGAAATTTGTTCTCAGACAGGAAAGGAACTGGGCCATTTGATATACAGAGGGTCTTAAATTGGCGTACGTGGTCAAGTAAATTTTACTGATTTACAAAGAAACCTGTTTCCTTGAGCATGGGGGAAGAGATAAAGGCTGACAAACTCTCTGATTTCATTTGTCACTGAAGGCAAGGGTGACATTAACAGTAACGACTCCATGGGCAGTTAGCCAGGCAGAAATTTTGGAGTCTCAAGTATATGTTTGGGCTCTACTCTCACCAGGGCTATTCCCAGTCTTGAGACTAGAAAGGGAATTAGCAGTAATCAACACTGTACATTACTGTGTGACATAGAATGGCATTCTCACAAGCATCATTGATTCCCAAGGTGTCTACAAAGTTGACCAGATCAAAAGAAAAGGGGAGGTTTTTCTGAGGTTGCTGAACAATTAAGAAAACTCATGGAATAGGTCTGTGGTGAGCAGGACTGTGATGAGCAGGACACAAGGATTAAAAGAGCCAATACTTTGATTGTCATTGCTTGATAAGGCTGGTGTACAGGTTTAAATTATGCTGTTTCAATTTTTTGTTGTTTAATGTCAAATAGTTCATACTACTGCATTACTGTATTCCTAAAAATTCATATAGCTAAAATATATGTATAAAAAATGAAAACCACTTAAAATCTGTCCCTGTTTGACTTGTCTTTATTTTACTTAATGTGAATTACTATGATGGGTGGTACAAATCTCACCTTTTCACTTGCTCCTTCAACACCCTAAACTATTTAGGTTGTGGGAACTTCAACAAATAGGTTTTTTTTTTTTTAAATAAAATTCACCGAATAAGCTCCTACCATGTGATGATGTACATGAAAGGACTTTATCAATAGTAAGAAGTGGCATGATTGTCAGGTAGAATCATTTTGTCAGTATAGCTTTATACTTGTACACCTGAAAAACAAGTAGCTGAAGGAATGTCAACAAATATAATTAGATTTTATCCTGTGTGATTCCAAGAGCAAAGCAAATAATGGTGAGAAATGAACATTTAAGAAAGAGTAAGACTTTAGAATTGCATTTTGTTGAAAAATTCATCAGTAAAATGAAATGGTCAGAAAATCATCTCAAAAAGGAAAGTGCCAAACACGGTACAAGGGAACTTCACTGTTCTGTGATGCTGGAACTGTCAAAGCCTGGCTTCTCCAGTCTTGACAGATCATTTGAGAGCCACCCCAGGCTTCTACAATGCATGACCTGCCCTTTTCTGTAATAGAGAAGTACCAAGATACTGCTCCTTCTCTCAGAAATAACTGGGTGAGCAAGTACATGTCGAGGCAGTCTAATTCTTGACAAGATATTCCTCTTAACAGTCCTGTTAAATAAAATTAAAATAATAAAATGAAATTGGATCAAATAAAAAATCCTCTCTAAGCTCCCCAAAGTTAGGCTAGACATATTTATGCCCTGAGCTATACGAGCTGCAGTTGCAACGGCTCTAATAATGTGGTCTAATGAGTTGGAAAAATGATGGGTTGGTGGTTGCTTGGCTGAACACTATAGCTGACAGCTGAGCTCAGGCAGTCTGTGGAGTGTTCTAGAAAGATGTATGAAATGGGATGAACAGTATTATGATAGAAGAGCTTCTTGAATGAGGAATTGTTTTCTTTGCTGTGGTTCAATTACTTCCTGGTCACTGCCTAAATCTATCTTAATGTTTCTAGAGTCCTTTAAAAACCCAAAGGAGGGCATTTCGAATTTATTGGCAAATTTTCCAAGAGGTAGGCCATAAAAGTGGTTTCTATCTTTCTAATGAGATAATAAACATATGAATGTTAAGAGTAAAGCCATATTCTTTACTGCATTGATCCTCTGCTTCATTAGTTGTGGGGAACTTAACTCACTTGGAACCATTAATTGATTGTTAGAAAAATTTTCTTTATGTCGTTCAGAAACAAGATATACTATAGACAATGAATTTCTATCTTCATAAACTTAGTTTTTGAAGTATTTGAAGACTACTTTCATGCCTATATTAAACTCTTTTTTTCTCTCTAACTGAACATGAAAGCTTCAACTATTCATTTATGGAAGATTTTTTTTTTTTTACTTCATAGCATCCTAGCCCACTCAGCTCTAAACATATTTGATCAGATCCCCTTCTTAATACTGAATTTGTGAAAAAAAATCTAAGTTTCCACATCAGAAAGATTTTGTCCTTTGTTCTGTGTTTACTATATAGGTTAATTTACCTATTACTTTGTAAATTTGTTCATCACCGTATGTACTATATAGTGTAAATAAAATGGGTAATACCTTTGGATCTGACTACTAAACATGTGTACTTTCATTGCTTGCTGTAGCATCTCTTTCTATAATGCCATTTTCAGCCCAAACAGATTTTTTTCAGTGTACTAGCTACTGATGAGAATTGAACAGAATGGGACAAAGTAGAAAATAATGGGATCCAGACCTAGGAACCTCTCTGCAGGGAACTACAACTTGTTAATCTAGATTCTTAAAATAAAGTACATACTGAGTTCCATCAAAAATTATTATGTACTTCATGACTTACCATTTTAAAAATGAATTGTTTTACAATTCATAAAATGTTTATTGAATAGAGCAGGGTTGGAAATCTATGACTAATTCCAGCCAGCTTCTATTTTTGAAAATAAATTGATATTGGAATCCAGCCATGCTCATTTATATACATATTCATTATGGTTGCTTTAGCAGGTAACAGAGATAGAGGGGATGCATATATATTACAAAGCTCAAATACTGACTATTAACACTTTATAGAAAGTTCAGTGAATGACCTCTGAAATGTAACTTTACTCTTATAATTATCTTTTTTTCTTGCAAGATCATTTTTATACCAGTAGCAAAATAACATCCTGTAAATAGCTAACCTCAAAAGAACCTAAAAACATACTTCAGTCCTTCTCCTTCCCTACATAACCTCTCCTATGTCCCCATTCTTCTTTTCAGAACCACCTTGAATTTTGCCTGCTTACTAGTCCTCCTTTCTCTCTTCAGTCTCACTTGAACATACTTCAGTGTTACATTCACAGTGCTCAGAAGTCCTCTCTAATAACTTTGTTCATGTTCCATAAGTGACTTTCATATTGTCAGCTTGGGAGTGAAACATTCTTACTTCTCATCTTATCTGACCTATCGTCGCTCTTCAGATGCAATGGACTTTCTCCTTCTTAAATCACTTTCTCCCTTTGGCCTTCAGGACATGGCTCTCTTTCACTTTGCTTTGTGTTCTTTTCATCTTCCCACTTTAAACATTGCAGTGCCCTAGGGCTCCATCCTTAGATCTCTTCTTTTCCTCTATCATTACTCACTCCCTAGGTGCTCTCAACACATTTCAGTTTTAAAGAGTGTCTCTGTATGTGATGACTTTTACATCATTAGCTTGCTCCTCTACACTGGTCTCCAGTCTCAACCAGACAGCTCCATTTGGATAACTAATAAACATCTTAAACTTAGCAGGTTATAAAACAAAGTCTGAATTTAGCTTGTAAAGAGCAACTCCTTTCACAAGGTCATCTGTGCTTTAGTAAAAATAAATAACAGATGTTTCATTGTTTACATCAGATATGCAAGCCCTATTTTTGATTCCTCTCTTTTTTCATATTCCAACAGAATTGTTCAGCAAGTCCAGTCTGGTCTACATTTCAAAATGAACCTGAAATAAGACCTTTTCTCACTTGCTCTACTGATGCTATGCTGGTCATGGCTACCATTATATTTTATCAAACTCTTTTCAAAACTCTCCCAAACATTTCCTTTGTTTCTACCCTTAATCCAAGAGCTTCACTGTGGGCCCACAATCTTTTGTAAACATGGCAGTGTCATGTTGTCCTTTTTAAAATGATTGCTGACTTTTAAAAGCCACAGCTCTCTGAATCAGCAACTGCAACTCCACCCACTACCAGCAGTGGTTAGGCTCCAAGGGCTGTAGCTGGAGGGAAATTTGTTCCCTGCACTCCAACTCTTGGAATGCTATGAAGGGAACTTAACTAAACCTCTCTCCCTCTAAAAGACCCAAGATTCAAAGGTTAAGGTGGAATTCCACTCTTCAGAGAGGCTGAATAGCAAGTAGCTCACATCCCCTCCTTGCTTGAGTACTCCAAAAAGCCCTTGGGCTTCTCCTTACCCCTCCTTATAAATCCTTTTTCACCTGGCTCCTCCCTACCACTTCCTGTCAGCTAGTTGCTGACTCAGCCTCCTGACTGCAGGTGAATTTTATTTAATCAAACATATCTTTGCATCTTTAAACAAATGTTCCAGAGCATAAACAAAAGTAACACACCTTGAAATAATATTCTACAACAGTGTCAACTCATATCTTCCTCTCCTCAGAATCATCCAGTCATTTTTCTTCTTACAATTAATTTTCAATTCTCTTGTGACATATGAATCCCTACATAAGCTCTGGCTGGTCTATTCCCTTTTATTCTCTGATTTCATCCTTAACACCCTTTACCTTACTCATCCCTCTGAGGCCACACTGGCCTCTTTTCTGGTTTGCAAGCACACCAAATATACAATACTTATCTATACTGTTTTGACATTCCTTTGCCTGCATAAACATAGGGCTTCTATCGTGATTTCATTCAAAATTTGGCTAAAAACTTACGTTAGCAAGGCCTAGATGTAAAGCAAAGGATAACCAGACTGCAACTCACAACTCCAGGGAGGCTACCTAGTAAAGAAGACCCTGAGAAAGACACAGAGATCACCCAACGACAGAGAAATGGATGAAATCTACATGAGCAAACTGGAGGTGGGGCGGGTAATGGAGGGCAAGGGTCGGGGGAAGAGAGCTTAGGGGAGTGGGAGGTACCAGCTGGATCAGGAGCAGAGTGGGAGAACGGGAGGGAGATACCATGATAAATGAAGACCCCAGGGGAATAGAAAGAAGCAGAGTGCTAGAGAGGTCCCCAGAAATCCACAAAGATACCTCCACTGTAGACTGCTGTCAATGGTCAAGAGAGTGCCTGAGCTGTCTTGCTCTAGTGATGCAATGGCTGAACACCCTGGCTATCATGATAGAACTCTCATCCAGTGTCTGATGGAAGCAGATGCAGAGATCCACTTGGATCCAGGTGGAGCTCTGGGAGCCCAATCGGCAAGAGAGAGGAGGGATTGTATGAACGAGAGATATTGAGACCATGATTGGAAAAAGCACAGGGACAAATAGCCAAACTAGTGGAAACGCATGAACTGTGAACCAATGGCTGAGGAGATCCCATGGAACTGGACTGGGACCTCTGGATAAGTGGGACAGTTGATTAGCTTGAAATGTTTGGGAGGCCCCCAGGCAGTGGAGCCAGGATGTGTCCTTGGTGCATGGACTGGCTTTTTGGAGCCTGGGGCCTATGCTGGGACACTTTGCTCAGCCTTGGTGTAAGGAGGAGGGGACTGGATCTGCCTTGGCTGATTCTACCAGGCTGGGCTGACTCCCCAGGGGAGACCTTGCCTTGGAAGAGGTGGGAATGGGGGGTGGATTGGTGGGAAGCCTGGGGGGTTGGAGGAGGGAGGACAGGGGAATCTGTGACTGATATGTGAAATTAAGTTAATTGTAAAATAAAAATATATAAAAAGAGCACCCATTTCTAACTCCATTTACATCTTAACATATCATAAAAGAAATATAAGGCAAAAGTAATTCTACAGTACATATATTAATGTGAGATAAAAGAGTTGGAGAGAAGAAAATCTTATTGGAGTAAAGATAATTTGTGCATACAGAAAAAAACCATTCATTTCACTAGGAAGATGTAACAAGCCTTGATTTACATACAATTAACTTGAAGCATCCATTAATTGCATAAGTAATACAGCAAAAATTAGTAGAAATGTAATGAAAATTTGAGAGATCATTATAAATACAAATTTTGGTAAGGGATTAAGTAAATAATAACTGATAATAATTAACAAACTTGGAGATTTTGGTATTATTATCAGTCTCAATAGAATAGATGCACCTAAAATCCTACACTCAAAAACTGCAGTATATAGTTCTACAGAATACAATTAAAATATGATATCTTCTAATCCATACAACAACACTAACCACAATGCTGTCAAGAGTAATAAAAATATAGTTAAAAACTTCAAATTTTAAATATCTTTGTAAGTGATTCATAGTTCAATGAAAGTTTCACAAACAAAGTTAAACACTTAGAAATTAACTATAATAAAAATTAAATACAGCCAGGCGGTGGTGGCACATGCCTTTAATCCCAGCACTCAAGAGGCAGAGCCAGGTGGATCTCTGTGAATTTGAGGCCAGCCTGGTCTACGGAGAAAGATCCAGGACAGGCACCAAAACAACACGGGGAAACCCTGTCTCAAACTAAATAAATAAATAAATAAATAAATAAATAAATAAATGAATAAATAAATAAATAAATAGAAATAAATAAATAAATAAATAATACATTAAGTTGTGTGACATTGTGGAGACCCACAAAGGTTTCCTAGTGAGATCTGAGCTTGCTTTACCCAGCGGAGCTGCATTAGAGGATTGCTTGACCATGTGCATGGTTTCTAGGTGATTGGAAGGGTCTACACTTGGCTGAGCTAGGGGGAGGTCTTTTGCTCCACCCCTTGGCATTCCTTTAGAAGAACTAGAAAGGGCCAGTGGATTAGGATTCAGGCCCTCCCAAGGCTATCCTGTGTTTCTGCTTTCTCTCCCCTCTATCCTTCTATTTAATCTCTTTTTTTTTTTTTTTTTTTTTGGTTTTTCGAGACAGGGTTTCTCTGTGTAGCTTTGCACGTCTCCTGGAACTCACTTGGTAGCCCAGGCTGGCCTCGAACTCACAGAGATCTGCCCGGCTCTGCCTCCCGAGTGCTGGGATTAAAGGCGTGTGCCACCACCGCCCGGCCTATCTAAATCTCTTATCCCTCACTTCTCAAGAGTGCCCTGGGGTAAAATGTGGGAGCCTCTCTCCCAGCTGGCCTCCCACATGACATATAGATGAACATTTAGAAAGAAATTTATAGCCTTAAATACTTGTGTTAGAGAAAGACGAATCAATGTCAATACATAAAGTCTATACAAAATTGAAAAAAGAGAATCCAAAGAGAGTAGTGGTAATAATACAGGGATAATTGGATAATTTATTTCAATTTTATTTCATATAAAAGTAAAAATTACATTTGCAATGTACAACATGATGCTGGCTAAATTGAGCTAATTAACATATGTATTATGTCATCTATTAATAATGAGAAAACTTAAGATTTATTATCTGAGATTGTGTTCAGCCCTAAATGTGACATGTCTGTCACACCCCATGTCTCCAAGGCTTAGGAAACATTGCAGAATGGAAAGATTTGAAGAGCCAGAGGTTAGGGTGCTGTGAAACACTGGTTTCTAGATATGATAGGGCAGTTGCGCTCACAACTGTGTATGCCTGAAAAGGACCTATACAAGATCAAGTCAGTCAATATTCAGCATGAACAGGAGAGGGGCACACAAGCTTTCAACCTCAACCTAAGGGCTATTGGCAATTGACAGCTGCTGGGGAAGGGAGACTCACTTTCTTTGTGTGGTGTCTATTGGTAGGTTACTCATGTTCCCCATGGATGGCTCCATCCACACCCAAGCATGTATGATATGAGCAGCACTAATTAGACTCAGTGGATTATTTCTAAAAATGTTTTAAAGAAGACATGAGGTTGGGAAGGCATCTCAGAGAAGTTTGATGGGGAGAGTCAGGGGCAAGACATGATTAAAATACATTGTGGACATGTAAGAAATTCTCAGAAATAAACTAATTAAAATGAAATAATTAAAAGCACCCACGCACTTAGAATAAAACCAACCAATAAAACTAAAACCCTAAGCTTAGAATACTATCATTCCTACTGTGTTGGTCCTCTCTATTTACTTATAAAGTAGCGGGTTTTATAAAATTTAAAAACATTTATTCTGAGCAAATTTCCCCACCTTATGATAGTTTGACTTATGATATTTTGATTTTACAATGATGAAAATCCAATATGTGCTCAGTAGATACTATACTTTGGACTCTAAACTTTCCACTGGCTGGTGATGAATAACAGATAAGACAATAACAGTGAGCTGTAGCTTCCAGACAATTGGACAGTCACAATGGCCAACAACTCTGCAGTATACTGTGCTGCTGAATATTAGCTTACTAAGTGGATTAAATATGTTTTCTTTTTCTTTTTAAAATTTACTTTAACTGACATATAAAACATAAAAATTGTACATATTAATTGGTTACCACATTATACGGCCATGCATGTATATGTAATACAATATTTAAATCAGGTCAGGAATCTTAATATTTTCAAATATTTAAAATTTCTTTTTGGTGCAATCTTTAAAAGCCTTTCTAAGTTTTATAATAAATATTATGCAATTGTTCCTCATAGTCACCCTAACAGTACAAAAACAGTATTTCCATATCTAAATGAATCTCATTTATTTTCATCAACATTTCCCCTTTCCCTATCTCCACTCTCCTATGCCTCTGGGATTCCTTGTGTATTTTGCATATCAACCCCCTGTCATTCAGATGTACAGTTTACAAATGTGTTCTGTTTGCTGAGTGTGGTGGCATATGCCTTTAATTCAGCAGAGACAGTTTGATCTCTGAGTCCGAGGCCAGCCTGGCCTACAGAGCAAGTTCCAGGACAGCCAGGGCTAGACAGACAGACCCTGTTTTGCAAAAAAAAAAAAAAGAACAAAACAAACAAATAAAACCCAGATATGATCTTACATTTTATAGGCCATCTCATCACTCCAGTATTTCCTTTGCTCTGCAGAAGCTTTAAAGTCGATGTAATGCCATTTGTCTAACTTTTACTTTAGTTTTTGCTATTTTTTTTTTCAAAAAAATTCCATGTCCAAACCATTGTTACAAAGTGCTTCTATTTTTCTTCTCTTAGTTTCAAAGTTTAAGGTAGTATTTTTAGATTTTCAATACAATTGGAGTTGAGTCAGATTTGTTTTGTTTCTGAGACAGGGTTTCTCTCTATGTAATCAGTTTTATATCTGGCAAGGGGGCTGGTTTCTTTATCTATACATGAATATCTAGTTTTCCTATTGTAATTTATTGAGAAGACTGTCCCTTCTCTAGTGTACATTCTCTTGACACCTTAAAGAAATCAGCGTGTAGTTTTCCTCTAGGTTCTCTATTCCACCTGTTGATCTACATACTGTCTTTAATGCAAATATTATACTGTTTTGATTATTACAAATTTGTATAATACTTTGAAGTCTAGTGGTATAGCATCTCCTGCTTTGTTCTTTTTGATCAAGATGATTTTTGACAACTGTGTGTGTGTGCATGTGCAGTATGATTTACAGTCTTCTTTTCTAGTTTTGTAGAGAATGTCACTGTTATATTGAAAGGGGTAGATTGAAATCTGTAAATAACTTTGGATAATATGGACATTTTCTATCTGCTTGTGAGTGTATTAAATGTAGTACCACAATATAAATGCAATATCTGTATACAATGTACCACCATTCATCATTATGATGTACAATAGATTGTTTGAGCTGATACTTCCCATCTAATTGAAATTTTTGTCCTTTGATGAACGTCTCCCCAGTTACCTCATGACAGCCTTCTGCCTTCCACTCTATTCTTTTTCTAAGACTTTGACTTCTGAAGACTCCATGTTTGAGTGAGATCACATGCTCCTTGCCTTCATGAACCTGTTTTATGTTGCTTAACAATGTCCTTCAGTTCTGTGTCTGTTGACAAAGCGACAGAATTTCCTCCTTTATGTGGTTGAACAGTAGTCATTATGCATATTTACCACATTATCTTTATCATTGCATCATCTAATGAACACTTCAGTAGCTTCCATTTTTTTGGAATTTGAAAATAGGGCTGCAATAAACACGGGGATGCAGATGTCTCTTCGATATGCTGATTACATTTCCTTTGGTTGTATATGCAGTGGTGGAAATGCAGAATCATGTAGCAGTTCTATTTTTATTTATTTATTTATCTATTTATTTATGTATTTATTATTTTTTTGTTGAGGAACCTCTATACTGTTTTCTACAGTGTCTATACCAGTATATATTCTTTTCTTTCTTTTTTTTTGAGACAGGGTTTCTGTGTTTAACAGTCCTGGTTGTCACATTCCTCACTCTGTAGACCAGGCTAGCCTCGAACTAACAGAGATCCACCTGCCTCTGCAACCAGTTTACATCCATATCAACAATGTACGTGCATTTTCTTTACATCTCCACCAAGACATGTTATTTTGGGTCTTTTAAAAAATAGTCATTCTAATACAAATGAAAGGAATTTTCCTCATTTGCTAATGTACTTTCCAAAAGAATTATGTTTTTGTGTATACTTGCAGATTCATCTGTATACAAATCATATATTCATAATATGCAAATTTTGTTTCTCTTTACCACTCCTTCTTCTTTTCCATTCCTTCCATTCCTCCTTCCCTTTGTATTTTTGAGGCAAGGCCTCATTACATAGCCTAAGCTAGTCTCAGCCTTATTATGCAGCCTGGATTGACCTGAAATTCATGGTGATCCTCCTGCCTCAGCTCACCCTTTCAGTGCATGGGCTGCTATACCTAGCTCTATCTTGTTTACTATTCAGAAAAAAAAACCACTTAGGTTTAGTATCAGAAGCAGAAATCATGACAAGTGGAAAGGAAAATCTACTAATTGATTAAAGTATATTTTCATATTTATAAATAGAGCAAAATGGAGTGAATAGAAGTTTTCTGTGTTATTCTTACTTATGCATTTTATAGAAAAACTTAATACCAAAAGTAGAGTTTTCCAATCATAATAACCCCATAAACCCTGGGATCAGAGGGGTATTGTAGAAACACTAAGGGTTGAACTCTTTTCATTGTATATTTAAGCTGAATATTCCCAGGAGTTAGAAGTTGTTGAGGAGGAAGTGCTAAGTCCCATCCCATCTTTTCTTGGAGTTCTCTTAGAAGGAATTCAATCACTGACAGGTGTTTGGAAATGTGCTTTAAATCTAGAAGTCAGTCATTTTTTCTACTTTTACGCCAAGTATAAATTTGTCAGAATGTTTTAGAGGTTGGAAAGAATAGTAGGCTTGCTCTGTACACTCTAATGATATGATAGTGAGGGTCAGTTGTGGACCCCTTACTTTATCTACAAACACACAAGTATCTTTCATCAAAAAAGTAGGAAACATAATAAAAAATTTTCAAATTTTGGAGAGCACAATAGCAAGTCAGCCATTTTTAACCTTCTTAAACTTAATGCCAGAGAACATGACACCCTGAATGACATACTTTCATCAACAAGGATAGCTTTTGCTTATTCTCTGGAGGCAAGGATTGAGTAAGAAGTAGAAATAGGAGTGTTTCCTTTATAGGGAATTTCCATATGAGTGAAAAATGTTGACAGAATATCATGTGGATTCCTATATACTAAGTAGCTTTTGTGGCACAATAAACTACTCCCAAATTTAGGAATATCAAATGACAATATATTGAGCTCATGATTTAAGAATCTGGGTTGATCTCAACTGAATTCGGTCATGTATCAATGATTATTTGTTAGGTTAGCTAGGTGCATGAATGATCTGACAACTGTGTCTGATCTGTGAGGTCTCTTATTTCTGATGAACTAGGTTTTATGAAAATAGAGCCTTGTTCCAAGAAAGTAGAATCCAGGAATAAGTATGGGCAGATGATTATTTTTCTCATATTGGCCTTGTTAAATTAGGTTGTGGGGCAGTATAGAATTAACGAGAAGGAGAATAGACAGAACCATTGGGTTATGAGATTCCAAATTACATTGCAAAAGGCTTGTTACTCTAGTCACAGACAATAGAGGGTGTAAAGAATTGGGCCATTTCTGTTAGCAATCTACAATACCTACATCGCTCCACTGGCATACAGTGTACTATACTGATACCATGAAACTTTTCACAAACTTTTTATGGAAGTCAAATGAGTATTAAATGATTTGCAAATGATTTGGACTATACTAGAAGGTACAAATTTTCCCATGGGGAATATAGAAAGCAGTCTTTGCTGTTGCAGGTGACAGTTTTAACCCTGGTACAAAATGAAAACATTTTATTTCTCAAATAACTGACTATAAATAAATCTGAACATAGGTGTCAATGTTCTAGAGGTCTCAGAAGTCTGTAATCTCAATAAACTTTTCTATCTTTTGTCCTGAGTCATATCCTGTCAGTTAAAGAACAAGTCTTTCTAAATAAACCTATCATATGTAGGAAACATACTGTATAACCTGTAAAAGGGCTTGTGGTTATAGATTCATGGTATAATACACACTTATCGTAAGCAAAGTTATATGGTCAAGCCCTCAAACCAAATGAGCTCAAAAACATCCCCATCAGCAATAAAAACCCAAACAAACAACAACAGCAAAACCTAAAACAAACTTGTGGAAAATAGTCTTTGGAGATTTTTGTTTGTGCAGTTGATCCACAAAGCAATGGAGAAAGGGAAAAATCAGCTTGAGTGTTATTTTTCCAGCACATGCAGTATTTATTTATAACAAATAATAAAATAATTAAGTATATTCATTTAATTGTTTTCAGCATTTTGAATTGAGTCAGCCTTAGAAATAGAGGAATGCTTTTATTGTGTAATTGAAACCACTGTATCTCACCATTCATTTTTAATGATAATGGTAAAATACTGTATAGGATCATAAATCTTCCTTGAGAGAATTATAGACTAACCTCAAGCTTTCATAAAGGGAACAATCTTCTTCTATTTGAAACAAGTAAACAAAAGAGAATAGAAAAAGTAGACAAAAAAGCCACTGACAGACTCCATGAAAAATAAGGATGTGTAACACTTTAAAGGGGCAATATGAAACCAAATATTTTATCCTAGGAGAAAGTTTATCATGTTCTGTTCTTAAAAAAAATTGAATTTAGATTCAGTAGGCCCAATGTCTTGGTTCTATGACTTAAGTTTGCTTTTCAAGCTTTCTATAAATCAAAGCACCTCCTTAGGTAGAATTTAAACTTATTGTTCTCCTCAGTGGAAGAAGAGCTTAAACAATTATGGAAATATCTTAAATGATCACAAAATAACCTAATTAAAGGGAGATTTCCCAGGAAACATTCCCAATAGTGACTTAAATAGAGCTAAAAATACAAGTTTAATTAAAAATATGTCAAAACAGATTTCAAGCAATATATACTTAAGATTATAAAATAGTTCGTCTTTACTTGTGATTTTGGTTAATAGTGGAGCACTACAATGTAAAATTGTGAATCTTTAAAATTGTGATTTTGAAAGATTAGATACCATTTTATATTTATACTATTTATTGTTGAAATTAGTATTACTTTGATTTCTTGAGAGACAGTATTTGTCTGTCTTTGTGGTGTAAGTGATAATTCAATACATTCATACAGTATGCAATTATCAAACGAGGATTGTAAGTCTTTCTGATTATTTTATGTCAACCAATGAATTTTCAGATCATACCTTTCTTGGAACTCATTTTGCTGATTTGAGGACACTCATAATTAGGTCACTTTTTTTTCCTAATGTAGCAACAAGCTACAGGGAGAAAGAACATTGCTTTTTTTATCTGTATTCTCTGTGTTCCATCCCCAGAGTTTTGCATGGCCTTTCCACTTTCAAACGTGATGATCTTAGCGTTGAAGTTGAACTCTTTTTCCTTGGGGAGGATTATCAGGTGTGTGGTGTTGAGCAGCAGAGTGGGTCTTGGGGGAACAGAATCCAATGGGACGTGATGGTGGTGGTGCAGCCTGGAGGCAAGTCTCTCTTATCTCAAACTCTGTTTACTCACCTTTCCTTTTTGAAAATGGAAACAATATTCTGAGTTGAGGCTTCCTAGGCTTGTCTTTTTTTCTTCCCTTATGCCTTGCCAAGTCCTGTTGAGCAATCTTACCAAATTCTCTTAAATGTCTCATTAACATTATTATACACATCGTCCCAAAATATTGTTAGAATTACACATTTCTCTGTATCTTAAAATCATTTCCTCTAGTAGAGTGAGCACATAACATAGAACAGTGCCTTCTATTTAACTCATGCTAATTTATTTCCTAACAGCACACTGAGTATAAGCTGAGAAATATTTTTCAACATGGTAGAGATGTTGTTGTCATGACTCAGCCTGATGAATTTCAGTAGACATAGGAAGATAAGGGGGAATTCCTTGTAATTAAGATGTAGCACATATTTCCAGTGTTTCTACTTCTTCTTAGTCAAAAGAATCTATATCAAAGTAATTAATCTATTTAGTATTTATATTCTCAATTCCACACTTAATTCACACGTTTCTTGTACATGCCCATTTTGTGTTATCAAAACTTAAGCATCTCTGATCACTTGTTTTGGTGAAACTGTTTGGATGATTTCTTTATTTCAGTTCTACACTCTTTACTATCAAGAATTTTCATCTCTACTCCTTCTGACCAGCACATCCAGCCAAATTTCCCAATTCTTTTCCATGATCTAGACAGATAAGTATCCCTGACTTCCCCATCCACCTCCTCCATAACCCATCAGATGTATCCTGGAGCCTACATACAATGCCCTGACCTAGTTTGGCATCTCCTGACTGCACCACAAAAGCTCTATAGGCTTCTACCTTTGACCCTCCCTATTGATCTAACAAGCCACAAGATGACCCCCTCCCCAGCCATGTGCCAAATACAACCTTACTACTTAGCCATATCTACTACTACACTCTAGGCTTAGACCAAGAAATCCATCTGGTGGACCAGTCAAGTCCTCTTTAGATAGTCCTGATCCACTTCACCTAAGCCATTTCCAACCTTTAGGCCCAACTTGCTTGGACATCTTCTCTTCTACCGCAATGGCTCAGATTGAGAACTTAAAAAAGAAACCCAATGGCCCAGACATCATTTTAAAAACACAAACAACTTGAAATATCAAGCCAGTATCTTTTCTTCAAAACTTACTGGTCCTGTAGAAATGTTTCAATGAAAATTACCTAAATGAACCCCAGGACACATAATTTAAAAGAACAATCATAAACTTCATCAAAGAGTTCAAGGAGTTTAAAGGAAATACAAATGAATAGCTTAATTAAATTAAGGAGAAGGAACATAAAGAGAATAAACACTCGAGTGAAGCCCAAGAAAATAGAAATATAAAGCTGAGAGAAATGATGAAGAAAATGAAGGACTTGAAGGTGGAATTCAATAGGGAGATAGAGACATTGAAGAAGACTCAAGCTGAAGTGAAGATGGAAATTGAAAAACCCAACAATAACTCAACCAGAAAACTCAAAGGAAAGCCTTGCAAGTAGGATGAATCAAGCAAAAGACAGAATGTCAAATCTCAAAGATAAAGTAAAACATCTATATCAAATAAGCAAGAAATATGAAAAAAATTAAAAACATAGGAAAGGAACTCATAAGAACTGTGGTGCACTATGAAGAACTAAACCTTTGAATTGTAGGCATAGATGAGGGGGGAGAATCCAAGTCAATGGCATAGACTAGATCTTCAACAAGATCAAAGAAAACATCCTCAAACTAAAGAAAGATACACCCATTCAGACACAAGAAACACATAAAACACCAAATAGACAAGAACAGAAAAGAAAATCACCTCATGTTGTGCTTAAAACACTAAGTACACATAACAAAGAAAATGTATTGAAAGCTCAAGAGAAAACAAAATACAAGTCACATATAAAGAAAATCCCATCAGTATAATAGGTGATTTCTGAAAGAAAAAGAATGAAAGCCAAAAGGACCAGGAGCAATGCATTTCAACACCTAAAAACTATGTCAGCCAACATAGACAAATATACCCTATATAACTATCTGCCATAATTGAGGAAGGAAGAAAAACTTTCCATAATATAAATAGCCTCTATGTATAGCAACCAAATCTAAAGAAAATGAAAGAAGGGTTATTTCAGGCTCAATGAGCACACCCAGAGAGACTGTGGAAAGAAAAAGTATGACATAATTATTAAAATACAAAATATCACCAAGAATACAAACACCACCAAAATTCAACAATATGGTAGCCATAATTTACACCCACATTTCAATAATAACTTTAAATACTAATGAACTCAGTTCTCCATTCATAAGACACAGGGTTAACTGAACAAACCAAGATCCAACATGCATCTATATGCTGTCTTAATGGAACTTTGTAGTTTTAAGATAGGCACCCCCTTACAGTAAAATTATGGGCAAAACTACTTCCATCAGATGTAACAGGAAGCAAACAAGTGATAAAATAGTAATAAAAAGGCTTCCAGCTTAAAAAAATTTCAGGACCAAAAGGATTCACAGGCAAATTCTACTAAACTTTCCAAGAAGATCTATAGCTAGTGTTTCATAAACTATTTTTTAAAGTACAAATACAAGGAACATTCCCAAACTCCATCTATGAAGGTGGTATCACTCAAGTACCAAAAAAAGGTTAAGACACAACAACAATAAAAAGAAAGAAAGAAAAACTAAACTACTTGCCAACATTCCTGATGAATGTAGACGTAAAAATACTCAAATAAGAATCTCTCAGACAGAAGAGAAGCATACATTAAAAAGATCTCTGTGAGTTCGAGGCCAGCCTGGTCTACAAAGTGAGTTCCAGGAAAGGCACAAAGCTACACAGAGAAACCCTGTCTCGAAAAACAAAACAAAACAAAACAAAACAAAAAAAAAAGATTTCCACCATGACCAAATTGACTTCATTCATGATATGCAGGGATAGTTCATATACACAGGTCAAGAAATGTATGAAACTTCATAAATAGACTTAGAGGAAAAAAATCACATGATCATTTCAATAGATTTTTAAAAAAGCCTTTAACAAAATCCAACATGCCTTTATGATTTGAGTCTTAGAAAACATAGAGCTGGAGGGATCATATCTCAACATAATAAAAGCTATATATGAGAAATCAACAGACAACATCATTCTAAATGAAGAAAAGCTTGAAGAAATCCCAGTCAAGTTAGGAATGAGACAGAGATGGCCACTAACTACACTCCTTTTCAATACTGTGCTCAAAGTACTAGCTGGAGCAATAAGGAAAGAAAAGGAAATTAAAGGGGTACAATATGTAAAGAAGACAAATTATCCATTTTTCCAGTTGATATGATACTATACATAAGAGATCCAACAAAATTCTACCATAAAACTTCTAGAAATGATAAACAAATTCAGCAATGAAGCAAGATATGGAACCAACTTATACAAATCAATAGTTTTTCTTTAAAACAGTAGCAAACATTCAAAGAATGGGATCATGGATGCATTCCCATTTAAAATAACCTCAAAAATATCTATGTATAAACCAACAAAGGAAGTGAAGGAGCTCTACAGTGAAAACTTCAAACTTCAGTAGAAAAAGAGAAAAAGAGACTAGAAAATGGAAATACATCCCATGTACATGGACTGGTAGAACTAATATTGTGAAAATGACCATCTTAACAAATACTATTTACAAATTCACTGAAATTCCAATCAAAATCTCCATTTAATTCTTTACAGAAATAAACAGAAAAATAACCCTTAAATTCATATGGAACCACAAAAGACCCTGGGTAGCCTAAACAATCCTTAGCAAAAGGAATAGTGCTAGAGGGAATATAATTCCATGTCTTAAAATATATTAAAGACCCAAAGTGATAAAAACCATATGATACTTGCACAAAAAGCAATTTGGACTAATGGAACAAAATCAAAGACCCATACATGAATGCACATAATTTCAGCCACCTAATATTTGGCAAAGTTTCCAAAAATATAAGCTAAAGAAAAGAAAACATCCACAACTGCTGGAAAAACTGTGTATCTACATGTAGAAGAATGAAATTAGACCTATATCTGTCACCCTGCACAAAAAAATAACTCCAAATGGATCATAGACATAAATGTAAGATTTGAAACACTGAAGCTGCTGGAAAAAAACAGGCAGTATCATACATGATATAGATGTTGGAAAGGACTTTCTAAGTAGTATTCTATTTTTCTCAGAATTAAGGATACATTTGACAAATGGGACTTCATAAAACTGAAAAGGTTCTGCACAGCTAAAGAAGCAATCACGTTCTTGAAGAGGAAGCTCATAGAAGGAGGGAAGCTAATATTTGCCAGCTATACATATTACAAAGCATCAATATTCACAATATGTAGAGAACTGAAACCAAGATTCATAAAAGCAAATGACCCATTTGAAAAACAGGCATAGGAAAGGAGTAGAGAGTTCTTAGAGGAAGAAAAAAAATGGTTAAGGAATATCTTTAAAAACTGTTCATCTCCCCTAGATATTAGGAAAATGTAAACAAAAACAACTTTGCAATTTTATCAGTCCCCTGTCATAATGGCAAAAGTCAACATAACAGCTGCCAACAAATGCTGGAGGGAACCCTCATTCACTGATGGTGAAATTGCAAACTGGTGCAAGCACTGTGGAAATCAGTGTGGAGAATTCTCAAAATGCCAAAAACGAATGTATCAAGTGATTAGTTGTGTGTGCCAAAAGGAGTTTATCTCCCACTCCACAGGTAGTTGCTCAACCATGTTTATTGTTGCTCTACTCACAATAATTAAGAAATGGAACAACCTAAACATCTTACAACTGATGAATTGATAATAAAAATATAGTACATATATACGATGACATTCTATTTAGCTCTAAAGAAAAAAGGTAATCATAAAGTTTGAAGAAAAATGGATGGCACTAGAAAAGATTCTATTGAATCAGGTAACCCAGACCCAGAAAGACAAATGTCACATGCTTTCTCTCATTTGAGGCTTGTAGTTTCAAATCTTCAGACATGAATATATATCCTGGAGGAACTTCAGAAGCAAGGAAAGTTAAAAGGATCATTGCAGGAGTAGGGAAGGCTGGGGCACAACAGAGTAGAGAATAAGTGGAGATCTGATAAGGGAAATGAGAAAATCAGGGACTCTACTGAGGAGAGAGGGAAATACAAAAAAGGGAGGAGGATACAACAAGGATATCTGAAAAAGTCATAAGGAATCATACTGTTAACTATTTAAAAAGCTATAATGCACAGAATTCTGTGTTTAAATACACATATATAATATTTAAGTGATATGTAGTATGTTTAAATGCAAATATGCAGTTCAAATGAACTTTTCTCATCTGGGCTGAGAAATGCTCCCTTCAATATCCAAAGACCAGCTTAAAAAAAAAAAAAGACAAATCCCTATTACCAGAGACAAGAAATCTTTTGAGTTGTTGGTCAGTGTTGTCCAAAGACTCTCAAAACATACGCCCTATTGCTTTTGCCCTTGGTTTCTCCTAAGAGGTGGAAGATAAGTCTCTATTACTAAAGAAACTATGAACTTCAAAAAGAGGGTCCCGTGGCCCCATAGCCCCTTAGATGGGACTGACCTGAATGCCTCCTCTTTGACTGGCTTCCATGGTACCAGAAGGTGCTATGAAAACTTCAAAAGTAGAGAGGCAAACAATAGACTTACCCAGTTATAATGCCTATGAATGACATCAATGACTATCATTGTACATCAAACCCGAGGGTGCAATAATGCCAATCAAATATTGGTGGTAACCAACAGCTCTCTAGTTGGTCTTAAGACCCACTCAATGAGAAAGAAACTATGTCTACTTAGCCAAATACTCAGTATTAGTGGAGTCATGGATCTTGGAGGAGAACCTACAGCCACCATTTTACTAGACCAGCATAATCTCTAACAACAATCTAAATACTTTTCATTAAACTCACAGATAAGTGTGGTCCTTATCCCACATTAAGGAAAATTCTCTTTGCAATAGATGAAAACCATTACAAACACACACACACACACACACACACACACACACACACACACACACAAAATCAATCAAAATACAGAGTTTTGGAGCCCAGTCCTAATGGATACATCTACAAAATACACATGCTCTTGGTTAATACTTGGATTGAGTCTATAAAGAATAGCTAGTCTAGATAATGATTCTAAGAAAACAGGATGTGGAAGGTGTACGTTTTGGAGACACTGTGCAACATAAATGATCAGAGTTACAAATAGAAATGGGCTAAATATAAGAGTAAGAGCTAGACAATAACAGGCCTGAGCTAATGGCCAAGCAGTTTAAATAATGTAAGAGTCTGTGTGTTTATTTTATAAGTGGGCTCTGGGACTGGCGGGACTTGGTGGCGGGAGCTGGAGAGAAATTCTCCAGCCTGAGAGAGATTTGCCCTGACCGTGGGCCAGGCAGGAAAACTCTAGCTACAAATGGCGCCCAACGTGGGGCAAGAGTTTCCACCTAAAAACTTAGAAAAAAGATTCTAAAACGGAGCTAAAAACAGCTTCCTAATTGTCTCTCTCAAATAAGCGGCAGCTGCCGGTTTGAGCTACTGGCGGGTTCCTAGCGTGCACTCTCGACCTGCAGTATGGTGGGAATGAGGCCTCTGCAATTAGCACATTAAACTGTGTGGTGGATTTAGCCTTTGCTAGTACAAAACAAAAAAAGAGGTTTCTGGGCTACACGCTACTTTGGTAAAAGTGTAGACCCACTATTTCTGAGAGTTACGGCTCCCAGAGCTGGCGGAAAGCGGACCACCGCCATGTTGGGAAGCTGAAGTGGGCGGAGCCAGCAGCCACTGCGCCATTTCAGGCTTAGAAGGCTGCAGTTTAAAAGCAATAGGCTCACGCTAATATAAAAAAATAAGCCACGTAAAGATGGCTACCACACAGAGAATCTGGATTATGTTCTCTTTGATATTCGTAACTGCAGAAAAACATTTGATTGTAAAAGCTGTTGAGTTATGCCAAAATGTATATTTTAAAGGTACCTTGACTTCAAAATTTGGATATAAGGATATGTTGCTTTGGAAAAGAGTCTCTGCTTTTGTTTCCACAGAAAGCCAGAGACTATGGATTTGTTCCAGATTAAGATACATCAGGTTTGACCAGCCAAGACCCCCTGAAAGGTCTCCAATGACACCATGGCCCAGATGACTCAACATCCAGAATGGTTCCAAGGCAACTGGCTCAGACGATACAGCCTCACGGACTACTCCATGATCCTAAAATTTTCTTTATGTCCCCATAAGATACAGCGCCCCCCTCCAGCAGGAAGTAGTAAGAGAAGCTACGCCCAAATTCCCAAATATACCAAGCTGGCTTTAGAGATGGAATTGGCTCACTCCCCCTCTAAACCCAGACATATTGCTCAAAAAAAAAAAAAAATGGTTAAGAGATTCTTGTGTCCCAAATCAGAAGAGCCCTCTGGTGTGGGACAGACAAAAACCAATATTTTTATTTAAAGCAGGTTGATTATAAATACAATCTCTTTCTAAAGAAAAAAAAGGGGATAGTTTAGATATGATAGGATGAAAGGGTAGATTAATGAACCTACTTTTAAAGAGTAACAACTTGTTTAAAATGTTTTACATTGCTATAGATTTTAGTTTATTGATACAAATTTAAACTTAATTTTGTTATACTGTATATATATATTTCTATTCTTGTTTGAGGTATTATGTTTATGTAACTCATTTAAAATTGTAATGGATAATTAAAAAATAGATTAATAGTTAGTCATCTATGATAATATTTGTAGCCATGTTAGTTAAGTCTTCTAGGTATACATAGATATATTTCAGATAGATAGGTAGTCTTCAAACACTTCAAAGACCTACAGAATATGGCATTTAAAATGTTTTAAAAGTTTAGACTTTTTGGACAGTGAGACATGTCTGCTCCTGACAGCACCGGTTTACTTCAGAGAGGAGGATGGGCATCGAAGACACTCCATATGGAGTTTATCTTCACCTTGACAAAAATAGCCATTTGGGCAAGAAACTGTTCTTGCCTGGACTGCTTGATCAACTGGACATGCAGGACCCATAGAAAGGTGACCACCGAACTTTGCTTGACAAAATGGTCCTTCAGGTTCCTGCTTTGCAGAGAAAACTGCCAGACATTCTACAGGACACAGAGAAAAGTGAATAAGAGACTCTAGGCCTGTGGGCTGAAGACAGATGCCCCAACTTTACAAGAGAACTTCGAATGACTGTCCAGGCTGGCAGTGTCTCTTTCACCCAGCTTCCTGTTCTCTCAATTCTCCTCTGTTAGTCCCGCCTATACTTCCTTGCCTGGCCACTGACCAATCAGTGATTTATTTATTGACCAATCAACAACACATTTGACATACAGACCATCCCACAGCACTGAGGGAGAGACACGGCCAGCCGCCATCAGGACAAGGAAGATGTAAGGTACCAGTAAGCCATGAGCCATGTGGCAAAGTAAAGATTAATAGAAATGGGCTAAATATAAGAGTAAGAGTTAGACAATAACAGGCCTGAGCTAATGGCCAAGCAGTTTAAATAATGTAAGAGTCTGTGTGTTTATTTTATAAGTGGGCTCTGGGACTGGCGGGACTTGGTGGCGGGAGCTGGAGAGAAATTCTCCAGCCTGAGAGAGATTTGCCCTGACCGTGGGCCAGGCAGGAAAACTCTAGCTACAGTTACATTTTAGAGAAATTCTTCTTGAGTGGATTGGTAGGTTGAAGAAGGATCCTTGGGAGATTTGCAGGGCATATTTCCTGAAGGTGAGCTAAAACATTGAAATATGCAAAATAATATTTCCAAAGAAAAATCACTTGTTTAACAACTATTTTTGGAATAAATATTGCATTCTGTGATGAAAGGACAGTTGTATTATTTCAAGGCACAGCTGAGAAAACCCTCCAACTCTCTTGAAAATAAAATTAAATGGCTTATTTGAGCAAGATTTGATAAATTGCAAAGTGATGGTAGGGTAATACTTCATTTTATAAATTATGTGGCAGAATATAAATTCAGGATATTAAGAAGTGCTACGCATAGTCAATGCCTAAATGCTTACAAACCCAATGCCAGATTAATTCCATTTGGTTATATATAGGATAAGGAATATTTTCAATATTGGTTCCAAGAATTTAGCCCAGGCATGGTTAATGTCATATACTTATCGGTAACTAATTATGCTACTTAGCAGTTTGAATGTTCCATTGGTGTGAAATCACTGGAACTGTAATAGTGTGGCACATATCAGATCACCCTGATTTATTTCTGTCACTGATTGGTTTAGATTCACAACATCTGGGATGATTAGCAATTATATACTAGTCCCAGGAGGAAGCTGGCTAACAATGTCCTTAGTATAGAAATACATTACTTTGGAGCAACATAGGGCTGGCTTCTTAAACATCCCTATGGATAAGAGTATATTTCCCTCATAGTTTGACAGAACTTTATTTATAAAGATATAAGCAAACATTCTTCTGCTTTAGGGAGGAATCTTTCTTTGATCTCAGTCCAATTTTCATGCTTGCTTTTCAACTTGACAGAATAGTGATTTATAACTCCCCCCCTTACTTATTTTTCTAGCTAATTTTGTGGTACAGTTGAAGCAGGTGGAAAGGAATTTTACTTTAGTTTTCAGTAAGAATGGGAATGTATGTGGATCCCAAAGTTGACATGCTTTGGTACTGTTGGATTGCATTAATGATAAAACACCTGCACAAATATTTGGGCATTCATCTGTATCATAAAAGTGGCAGATGTCCAACATTTGTCTCCAAAGCATGCGCTTTATGGTTGTATTGTAAATGGATAAAAGGGTCTGTTATATAATTCCTCTCATCTTTTGTGGGATATTTCCTAATAAACCTTATTTATCAAAGACTATAATTTATTTCTTGGCCTTAGAAACACTAGATTTAAGGTTTGTGCATTGATGCCAATAGTTTATGTCAAGTTAGGTCTTTTAAATAGAAATGTAAATGTCATATTTCTGCAATCATCCTCTACTTTCATTTTATTTCAGACAAGGCCTTGAGTAACCTGGGCTGGCCCTATACTATGTGTGTAGATGAGGATAACCTTGAACTCTTTTGCCTTTGACTATCTAGTGCTGGAATATCGATATGATCCATCACAACTAGCCATTCCCCAGTTCCTGTATTTTTATATTATATGCTTACAGTGCTTTATTTTATACCAAAGAACATGTTCCTTTTAAAGTCTTATGTTTGTTTTCAACCAGTATTATGTTAAGATTCATCTTGATTGTTGGTTTTAAATTATTTCTTATATTAATACTTGAAGGACAGCTGATTTTATAGCTTCACCCCCACAGCACTTCCTTTTAAATACCTGTGGCTTTTAAAATTGAAACAAGTCAGCAGTCTTCTTACATCCCCTTCTTAATCCTTCATTTTTTAAACTTAATTATATTGCTTTATGCCAATATTTTCATCAAAGCCATTTTGCTATTGATAGTTATGGGACAAAGAAGCCACCTGTATTCTAACAAGTAATGAATAACCCCTTTTTTTGAGATAAGGTTTCTCTGTGCAGTTTTGGTGCCTGTCCTGGATCTCACTCTGTAGACCAGGCTGGCTTTGAACTCATAGAGATCTGCCTGGCTCTGCTTCCCAAATGCTGGGATTAAAGGCGTGCTCCACCACCGCCCAGTGTGTATAAACGTTTATATGCTAAAAAGATAGATTTTTAACTTGGATATTTTCTTCCATGGATATTTTGATTAACCTGAAACGGTAAGAAGTAAAGGTTTTATTTATGGGTATATAATGAGGCCTTTCCAAAACAAAAGCAAATGCACTAAATCCCAGTCAACTATCAGCACTGGTAGACTCACACGTGTGGTTGAATCAGTGTGTCTCATTGCATACCTGAAGTGTGTAGTGAAGAGTCATTTAAGGCTGAAAGCAAATCTGAGAAATCTTAACAACTGAAGCATTGCCAGTTTCTCACTCACTTAACTAAAATCAAGCTCCAGACTTTCATGAACTTACAATTGGCCTCACAATGGCATTTATAACAGGGCATGTAAATGCCATATTTGTTGTCAAGATACTACACTGTACAGATACAGAGGTTATATGGAGAAAAATGCTCATGAGTTCACACTTTTCCATTAATTGTATGGGTTTCAACACTTGTTTCTTTTTTTCTCATCTTAGAACAATGCAAATTTATTTACTTTTTATTAATTTTTTTCATTTATATAATATACCAACCACAGTTTCCCACCCCTCCTCTCTTCCCATTCCCTCTCCCCACCTCCCTTCTATCTCCCCAATCCATTCCTCCTCCATTCAGAAAGGGGAAGGCCTCACATGGAAGTCAACAAAGCATGCCATATCACTTTGAGGCAGGACCAAGCTCCTCCCTCTGCATCAAGGCTGAGCAAGTCATCCCTGTATGGGGAATAGGTTCCAAAAAGCCATCTCCAGATGCAATACAATCCCCACCAAAATTCTAATGTAATTCTTCACAGACCTCAAAATAACAATACTCAACTGCGTATGGAGAAACAAAAAACCTAGGATAGCTAAAACAATTCTGTAGAATAAAGGAACTTTCAGAAGTATCACCATCCCTGACTTCAAGCTTTAACGTAGAGCTATAGTAATAAAAACAGCATGATATTGGCATAAAAACAGACAAGTGGATCAATGGAATCAAATCTAAGATCCTGATGTAAATCCACATACTTGTGGACACCTAATTTTTGACAAAGAAGACAAAATTATACAATGGAGAAAAGAAAGCATTTTCAGCAAATGGTGCTGGCATAACTGGATGTTCACATGTAGAAGAATGCAACTAGATCCATATCTATTGCCCTGACAAAACTCAAGTCTGAGTGGATCAAAGACCTCAAAAGAAATCCAGTTACACTGAACCTGATAAAAGAGAAACTGTGAAGTAGCCTTGAATGCATTGGCACAGGAGACCACTTCCTTAATATAACACCAGTAGCACAGACACTGAGATCGACAATTAATAAATGGGACCTCCTGAAACTGAAAAGCTTCTGTAAGGCAAAGAACACTGTCAATAAGACAAAACGACATCCTACAGAATGGGAAAAGATCTTCACCAACCCCACATCTGACAGAGGGCTGATTTCTAATATGCATATATATGCATATATAAACAACTCAAGAAACTAGACATTGAAATATCAAGTAATTCAATTAAAAATGGGATACAGATCTAAAACAGTGAATTCTCAACATAAGAGATACATTTAAAGAATTGTTTAACATCCTTAGCTATCAGGAAAATGCAAATCAACATCTGTTTCTTAAACTGAGGGAAGATAATGTTTTTATGCACAGCACATAAACAGACAAAGGCAACTGAGCAGCAATAGATCAAAAGGAATCCTTAGTGGATCAGGAGACAGGGTGGGTGAGCAGGATCTTAACACAAACTCATGTAGGGAATCTTATCCAAATAGTTCACTGAAGGTTTAAGAACTATGTCAACAGTGGAGATTTCTTTCAGAAGACACTAAGTGTTAGGATCTTGAGATGTTGGGGTGAGTATTATATAAAAGATTATATATAAATATATCTTGGTCTATAGTCTTTCCAGGAAATTTCATCATGAAGGGAGGCTGCATTTGTCTAAGGCCTTTTCTGTATTGAATGTGGTGATTGTGTGTTGTTTTTGTCTTTCCATCTGTTTATATCATGGAATATGTTTATTGATTTATGTATATTGAACTATCTTTGCATCTCTGGGATGAAACTTACTTGATAAAGTTGGGTAATCTTTTTGATGTGCTCTTGGATTTGATTTGCAAGTATTTTGAGAAAATTTGCATCTGTGTTAATAAGGGATATTGATCTGTAATGTTTCATCTTTGATGGATCTCAGTGTTTAGACATCAAGGGAATAAAACATGGCCTTGTATATAGAATTAGGCAATGTTCCTTCAGCTTCTATTCTGTGGAATGATTTGAGGAGTATTGGTATTAATTATTCTTTAAAGGTTTGATTCTATACTGAATCTATCTGGCTTTGTGCTCTTTTTGATTGGGAGAGATTTTGTTACTGTTTTCATTTCACTAGGGATTCTGTTAAAATTGCTTATTTGATCTTGATTTAACTTAGATAGGTCATATGCATCAATAAATTTATCCATTTCTTTTAGATTTTTCAGTTTGATAGAGTATAGATTCTTAAAGTATGTCCTTATAATTCTCTAGGTTTCCTCAGTGTCTGTTGTAATGTCCCTCCTTGCTTTTATCTCTAATTTTACTAATTTGGATTTTATTTCTTGATCTTTTAGTAATTTGGATAAGGGTGTATCAATCTTACTGATTTTTTCAAAGAACCAACTATTTGTTTTATTCATCCTTTGTATTTTTTAAGTCCACCATTTCTCTGTTTAGTTTTTGTCTGGATGACCTGATTTATTGGCAAAAGTGGAGTACTGATGTCACCCACTATCACTATGTGAGGGCCAATATGTGAATTTTAGCTGTAGCAGTTTATTTTATGAACTTGGGTACCCGTGTGTTTGCTGCATAAATGTTTAGAACTGTAATATCCTCTTGGTGGACTTTTCTTTTAGTGGGTATATAGTGCCCTTCCCTAGTTTTTTTGGGTTAGTTTTGGTTTAAATTTATTTTTGTAGATATTAGGGTGGCTGCACCTTCTTGCTTATTGGGTCCATTTGCTTGGGATATATTTTCTGTACTTTTACCCCAAGGTAATATTTATCCTTGATGGTAAGGTGTGTTTCTTGGATGGAAGCATAAAGATGGATCCTGATTTTTAATCCAATCTGTTAGAATGTGTCTTTTTATTGGTGTATTGAACCCATTAATGTTGAGTTATCAATGGGTAGTGTTTATTGATTCCTGTTATTTTCTTGTTTTAATGTGCCCCCTTTTGATTTATTGGTCTTGGATTGTTCATTCCTTGTGTTTTTAGTGAAGTTAACCTCTTCAGACTGAATTTTTCTTAGTAGTACTTCTGTAGATCTGGATTTGTTCAAATTTGGTATCATTATGGAATGCTTTTCTTTCTCCATTAATTGTGATACATAGTTTTGCTGGATATAGTAGTCGGGGCTGGCATCTGCAGTATCTAAGAGATTATAGAATATCCACCCTGGCCCTTCTGTCTTTTAATGTCTCCATTGAGAAGTCAAGTATTATTCTAAGGGGCCTGGCTTTATATGGGACTTGGTATTTTCCCCTGGCAGCTTCAAATATCCTTTATGTTTAGTGTTTTGATTATTATGTGTCATGGTGATTTTTTTTTGCTATATATATATTTGGTGTTCCACTTGATTCTTGTATCTTGATATGCACCTCCTTCTTTAGGATAAAGAAATTTTCTTCTATGATTTTATTGAAAATATTTTTGTGCTTTTGAACTGAATTTATTTTTCTTCCTATATTCCTTCCTTATTCATATATTTGATCTTTTCGTAGTGTCCTAAATTATCTTTATGTATTGTGCCTGGATTTTTTTCTTTAGATATAACATTTTCTTCTGTTTCTTCTATCCTGTCTTCAACACCCAAGATTGCTGTGGATATTGCTCTGTATAAATAAAACACTGATTGGCCAGTAGCCAGACCGGAAGTATAGGCGGGACTAACAGAGAGGAAAATTGAGGGAACAGGAAGGCAGAGGGAGAGACTGCAGGCACTGCCAGGACAAGGAAGATGTAAGGTACCAGTAAGTCACGAGCCACGTGGCAAAGTATAGATTAATAGAAATGGGCTGAATATAAGAGTAAGAGCTAGATAATGATAGGCCTGAGCTAATGGCCAAGCAGTTTAAATAATATAAGCATCTGTGTGTTTATTTTATAAGTGGGCTGTCAGACTGATGGGGCTTGGCGGGACCAGGAGAGAAAACTCTTCAGCTACAATTCTCTTTTCCATACCTTATGCTATGTTAGTGAAGCTTACCTCTGAAGTTTTTATTTGATTGTCTTAATTTTTTTATTTCCAATTTTATTTCAGTTTGTTTTCTTAGGAAGTATATTTCTTTGTTATATTCTGTAGCAGGAATCTTAAAAGTTCTTATTAATAAAAACAAACCCAGGTCCAGGTATTGGGGTGAATGCTGGGTGATCAGAGAAGCAAAACAAGCCAGCAGCTACCTCACCTCACCAGTTCCTCAGCTGATCCTGTTTCCTTAGACTGGAAACCTCTGAGTCCTCATCTGAATGGGTCTCAGCTGAACTGTTGCTCCAAAGCCTGAAAGCTTAACCAGCTAAAAGCTTCTAGTTTCTGGTCTTTACACCTTATATACCTTTCTGCTTTCTGCCATCACTCCCTGGGATTAAAGGCTTACTTTCTGGGATTAAAGGCGTGAGTCACCATGCTTGGCTGTATCCTTGAACACACAGAGATCCAGGTACATCTCTACCTCTGGAATGCTAGAATTAAAGGCGTGTGCTACCACTGCCTATCCTCTATGTTTAATATTGTGGCTGTTCTGTTCTCTGACCCCAGATAAGTTTATTAGCGTGCACAATATTTTGGGGAACACAATATCACCACAATATTCTACTTTTGTGTCATGAATTGTTTTCATTATCTCATTCATCTCTGTGTGTTTTTAAGGCCTTTATTAGAGATTTATTCATATCTTCTTTAAGATCCTTGAACATATTCAAAATTGCTAGTTTGAATTTTGATGTCTTTTTCTTATTCTTCATCTTTATTGCATTTATCAGAGCCTGCTGTAATACAGTTACTGGGTTCTGGTTGGTGGCATGCTGTTATTGTTGGTAATGTTTGTGTATCTTGTGCTGGTGTCCAGGCATCTGGAATTATGATGATTGAGGTGATTCTAGGTGTAGCTGTCTCATGTCATCTTTCTTGGGTACATGTTCCATTCCTTGTTTTTTTTTCTTTTTCCCTCTCTGGATCTTAAGAAAGTGTAGGGGCTATGGTTGCCTAGTAGGGAGTGCTCCTGTAGGTCAGTGGGTGGTAGAGAGAAAAAGAGATGTGCTGGGATAAAAGGTTGAGAGGGGCTAAAGAAAAGAGCTAAGGTGATCTTGACTACCCTGGAGGCAGGGTCCCAGAGAGTTGTAGGTATGGAGGAAGGAGAGGCCTCAGTAAGTTGGTTGCAGTAGGACAAGGAATATTTCTGGAGAGTCATGATAAAAGACCTAGGAGTAGCCTGGATATATACCAAGTGTTGGATATTGAGATCTTGAAATCATTAGAGCCTAGAAGTACAAATTGGCTTTCAGATCTGATTGGAGAAACACTATTATAAGATTCACACTAGAAAGAATTAATTATGGTCTAGCCAATTCACATTATGGGTTCTAAAAATGAAAGCACTTTATCCAGTCAATAATAATTTTTGTGAAATAGATTATTTTTCTTAGATGGAAGAATAATTGTGTATTCAAATTATTATAAAATTAAGGTGACATTTTTGTAGAACATTTCTCTATTTCATAGATGTTCTAACTGGTGAAAAATGTAAGCCAGGGGAAGGAAACTGTCAAAATAGGATAGACAAGAATATTTCAGTCTAAATTTTTGTCAGCTGTACAGCAGTGCATTCAACAACCATGTGTCTTTTCTCTGTCTGGCTTTTACTTATACAGAGTGACAGATGGTATAGATGCCCTTGATTTAATAAAAATGTGTTCTCAATGTACAAGGATGGTGGGACCAACATAAAACAATATTTGCTTTAGACTCCATATCATTTGGGATGAATGAAAAACATGTCACAGGAAATCTGTGAAGAAATCTACTGGTTCATTCTCACATGGATAGATTCAGCTGTAAGGTGAACTTCAGTGAAATTCCATACAATAATTTTGACTGAATTTTCCTTTGATTCTCTTTAGTCTACTGCATTTTATGTATTGACTTCCACTGGTTGACTATCCAGGCATGACAGCAACAAAAATGAAGATAGATGAAAAAAATGATCTAAAACTTCTTCTAAAGTAGCAAGGAAAATGGTTCTACAGTCTCAAGACCCTTAGAAGAACCTCATTATAAATTCCATTGGCCTTTAATGAGTTGTATACACATTTCTGAATTAATCACTTGATGAAAGGCAAACTAGATTTCTTTAAGTCCAGTCATATTTGTGTCAAAATTTAGGAAAGTATTTATTGAGCTTTCCCTTAGGCACTTTGAGTCAAAGAGGTTGAACTTAGATGTTGTTTACAAGGTAGAAAAGGGATAGTTAGTAAGAAAGAAACACTGTGTTACAAGAATGTTACAAGATTTATTGATTTCCTCCTTTGTTGTTCTATCACAACAATATTAATTTGCACTCACTCCTACAAGTACACTGAAAGTAGTTCTAACTAGCTGATCTGCCAAATTTCAAAAATACCTGTGTCTAGTCTTCATTTGTTTGGAGGTAAGAAAATCATACAGTTTAAGAATAAAGCATTTTAACAATGACCAGTATGACATGATAACCGTGTGAGGTAGTTGGCACATATACCTTGGTGGTAACCAACAGTTCTCTAATTGAAGTTGAGACCCACTCAATAAGAAGGAAATCATGCCTAGTATCCTATACTAGAGACATCATGGGTCTTGGAGGAGAACATACAACCACAACTTTGTACTGAAACATCATAATCTTTAAATACACTCTTAAGTATTTCTCCTGCTTACAGATAGATGAAGTCCTCCCCCCACCCAAGAACTTCTCTTTCCAACAGAGGAGGCTAGTACAGAAAATCACATCCACTCAAAATGCAGAGTTGCAGAGCTCAGTCCCAATGGATATAACTACAGTATAATTTCTGCACCCAAGGCTAAGGGGAAAATTGCTGAAGAGGGTATGGAAAGACTGTACAAGCCAGACGAAAAATCAGCTTTCTGTGAGATTGTGTCTCCTAGTAATGCCAAAAGCTACACTGACAAAGTATCAAAAACATGGCTACCTAAACATTAGTTTAACAAGAGCAATAGTAGACAAACTAATTTGGATGGGTGAAAGTCCAAGATGCCTCAAACCTACACAAAGAGCTCCAGGAAACTAATATTGAGAGCAGGAGAAATAGTCTTCCCTAGGGAAGAGGACACCAATTGGTTATCCAAAACTGAATGATTGAATGATTTGTTTTAAAAACATACATACAAGTATTGCTATACAGTTTGTACTTATGTATATAGGAATCTGATTCTCTCGCTATCTATCTATCTATCTATCTATCTATACACACATAAACACACACACACACATACACACCTAATGACATAGGGCATGAACTTGAAAGGGAACAAGGAGGGGTTTATAAGAAGGTTAGGAAGAATACAAGGGAAGAGAGAAATGAAGTAATTATAATATCAACATAAAAATAATCACAAAGGAATATGGTATAATAGATAATATGCTCAAGAAATATGTATGCTATTATCTAGATGATCATGGGAAAGTTAGTGTTTACGCTCAAGGTATAAGTCTTACATTGATTTTTACTTAGGAATAGGACTTCCACATAAGTTGTCTAATGCCAAGTGGTCATCCTTAGGCACACACACACATACACACACACACACACACACACACACACACACACACACACACACAATAATTAAAGAGAGTGATTTGGGGGTACACAAGAGTAGTTGGTGGGAGGAGAGGAAGGGGCAGGAGTAATATAGATGCAATGTTCATATATAAAGTTCTCAAAAAATTTAAAAAATTTTAAATTAACAGAAAGACTTGTGTTGATGATGAAAAAGAATTATACAATTAGTGTGCTTCATCCTGTACTGAACAGGTGGATGGCTGAATGAACCATGTTGGAAATCATTATTATTTTAAGACAGATTGCCAGGTGTGTGTCCTGAGGACTTTTGAATCATGATAATTACTGGGAGAACTAAGATACAACTAATAAACTTCATGGAATTGTGAATTAGAAGCGAGATATATGTATTATGTATACACAATATCTACCTGGTTCCCTGTACATTTTAAATGTGGTAGTCACATTCTATGTTATTAGGGAAGGTCAACACTGCAATGTATTAAAAACTCTGAAGTCACACCAATCCCCAGAATTCTCTGTAAGTTTCAATATTCTAAATGTGGAGTCTCATCACACATTTACTCTGTTAGATGAATTGATCATTACGTAGAGTAATAGCACACTGTAAAATTTATGAGACCACTTCTGTAGTAACAACCTAGGTAGAGGAAATAACTCAATTTGGGAGGATAAAAGCTTCTAAAAACAGTAACCTGAAAGTGTGAAGAATAATGATTGCCTATTTCCTAATATCAAGTTTTATCTTATTTTTCTTCAGTTATAAGCAGTAAACAAAGACTTCAATTTTTCCTGCTGAGGAAGTGGAGGCTCAGTTGTTCTATCTTGTTTATCACCCATCTACGGGGAGAACACCTCACATTTTTCTCTCTTCTTTGCACTTGTTCACACTTGGCATTTTGTATTGGTGAGAATGCTGGCCAGGACTATTCTCATGAACAAGCAAAATCACTGATCTTGCAGTTCCTTGAACTTGAGTTTGGGTTTTGACACATTGTATCTGAATGACTGTTGAATAAATTATTTTTCTTTTATGTGGTAAAGTGTGAACAGCAATGCATGTCTTAGTTCCTTAAATGTCCCATGCAATAATCATGTAGAAACAAAAATCAAAGGGTATGCTTTGGACACTATGAAATATTCTCCCTAAAATTAAGTCTTCAATTTTAAGAAATAGAAGTTGAATGGGTGCCAAATTAGGAATGCATCTGCCTTTGTAAATTAAAATTGAAATGTAGGGAGTGATGCATTTAGTTCTAATGATGTGCCACATCTATAGTTATGTACATTCTATCATGTGAAATATACATGAGCTGTGCATATCACATTTTTGGAATTATGATTTGTATTGTTTCCTGTCTTCTCACAATGAACTGAGTGCATTATCCTTGCATTCATCAGTTTGAATTATTCTCTACTATTGAAATTTTAGTATTCCTTGGGTCATCTTGATACTGAAAGCTAATAAAATCTTCATCTCTGGTTATAAACTGTCACCAATACTTGAGCCATTTTGTTAATAGAAGTAGAAGCCCCCTACTGTGTCTCTTCACATTTGCATTTCTGACACATTGAATGTAGGAATGAAGATGATAGTTCACTCAGTAATGTTATTAGTCTCTGAATTAGGCTAATTCATCATTAGCCATTACTCAGAGCATTTCCCACAAACGCTGAACTGAAAATTACTTGGCATTAGACTATTATATGATCTCTCTCTCTCTGTCTCTCTCTGTCTCTCTCTGTCTCTCTCTGTCTCTCTCTCTCTGTCTCTCTCTCTCTCTCTCTCTGTCTCTCTCTCTCTCTCTCTCCCTCCTCTCCTTAATCAAAATTAAGACAAAAATTCAGAATGTAGTTGAATGACAGAATTACTTCCCTTGTCAATAAAAAATGCTGTCTATGATACACAAAAATATTGCTCCCAAAGCCCCATAGTTATTGTCTTTTTATATAAAGTAATAGTAGTACTTTAAAAATATACAAAATAGAGAACAATCACTCATAATTCTACAACACTATAATTTATATATATATATATATATATATATATATATATATATATATATATATATATATATATCCTTTCAGTTTTTATCTGAATACACATTTCAAGTTGTTGTAATTAGAAACTATATTCACTTTTGATATATCGGTTCTACTGTGATTTATTTTTATAACGAGCCCTTTGTATTGAGTATATGTCTGATGATAATTTTTGCTGCCAACATAAATTGACTATCTTGTATGCAGATGAGAGCTCCATTTTACTTTCGTTTTCTGTTTTTTGAATGTTACTGGTTTGAAGGGTGTATAGTTTGTTTTTTAGGCTATCTTGGATTTAGATTGTTAGTCCCATACTCTTTATTATCAAGTATATTTAATTTCAAGGTGTCTGGCTCAGTGGGTATAATGTTGAAACAGAATTAAATACACTCCTAGTTCAGGGGATGAATTCCGTATTCTTTGTCACAATCACACATGTTCTAACTAATTAGCTTTTCCTGTATTTACATAGAACATGATTGGATTTAATTGAAAAGCAAATGGGATCATGAAGAGTCTTGACATTTGGCTTTAAAGAAATCCTTTTTGTCAATATATGTCCCTTCTTATCCTTCCATTCTAGCTTATAATTTTTTATAATTCATTTTCTTTATCTTTATGCATTTAAATGAAAATATAATCACATCATTTACCCCTTCCCTTTTCTACCATCTGCCTCTGCCAAGTCCCCTTCCTCCAAATCCTTCCATGCTCTCTTCTTACTCTCAAACTGAGAGCCTCTTCTTCCTTGGTTATTATTTGAACATACAAATATATGAATACAACCTTCTAAGTGTGTTTTTGTTGTTGATGTATATATGGTTTCAGGACTAACCAATTTGTGTGTGGGAAACCAGTTAGGGGGCTCATACCTGGAAGATGCTAACTCTCTCTCTTAGCAGTCATCAGTTATCTATAATTTCTTGTCCAGGGATATGACCCTGTGAGATTTTTCCCCTTTCATGTTGGCATGTCTATTAATATTGCTATTGTTCAGATCTTGATCATGTAGCTATCTCTATGATAGATTGTTTCATAGCAGACTTCCTTGTACTCTTACTTTTGAAATATTACTGTCCCCTCTTACACAATGTTCCCTGAGCCCTAGAAGCAGGCGCTGTGATTCAGACCTATCTATTGGGGCTAGGCTCCTTACAATTCATTAACATCTGCATTGTGTCCAGTTGTGATTTTCTGTGATGATCTCCATTTTCTGTAAAGAAAGGATTTCTTGATGAGAGGTGACAGCTACACTTATCTGCAAGTATAAGCTTTAGAATGTAGTTAGGAATTATGCTGGTCTAGCAAAGTGGCAGTAGTAGTTTCTTCTAAGATCTTTGAATTCACAGTTCCCTGAAGATTGATTATTTTTCTAGTATCATTCATAATTTCCCTACTGTTAACTCTGTCTTAAGTCCAATTACACAGCTGTTGGTTACCACCAATATGAGAGTGCCACTTATCGTACCTTATGGATATCCTGGGAGATTGATAATTGCTCTGGTTCATAGACATCAAAACTGGGTAGGACTATTATTTCTTTTGTTCCTTAGCAGGGTACATAGTATTTTCTAGTACTATGTATGGAAACTAGACCACAATATTCTTCATATAAATAAAACAAATCCTAAAATTCATATGGAACCAGAAGTGACTCCATATAGCCAAAGTAATCCTGAGCAAAAAGAAAAATACTAGAGGGATTGTGATTCCAGACTTCAAGATATTTTAATAGAGGTATAGTAATAAAAACAATATGTATTGTCAAGAAAACAAACATGTAGATGAATAGAATACATTGACTGTTCTACACAAAGCAATTTACAGTTTAAACTGTTTTCTTTTTTAAACTACTCATTGATGGGCAAGTGACATGCAAATATCTTTCTAGTGTAGAGTGCTCTTGCCATGCTAACAGTTGCAGTTAGTAGAGTCACCATGCAGACCCTGGATAAGCCAGAATTACAAGTCATCTATGATATCTGTGTCTACTCCATCCTATGCACCAAACTCCCCATTATGTCCTGTGTGTTTTAATTCTTAGATTCTTTTTTTAATGTCTTGTAATTTTGATTTTTATTTCCTTCATGACTAATGATGTTGAAAGTATTTTAAATTTTTAGCCATTTTTATGTTTTCATCATTCATACATCTATCTGGGCCTCAAAAACAAAACAATAAAATCTCTCAATTAAAAACAATTGAATTTAACTATGTAAACCAGGCTGGCTTTGAACCTTTGAATGTGAATGTCTCTCACTCTTTAATGTTGGAATTACAGGCCCTGTACTTACACCTAACACCTCCTTTTTTTTTTTTTGAATTACAAACTATATGATCTATGGCTCAGGCTTCTTGCTAGCTAGCTCTTTCATCTTAAATTAATCCATTTCTATTAATCTATATGTTGCCAAGTGGCCATGGCATTACCAGTCTCCTGGCATCTTGTTGTTCCTTGGGCTGCAAGCTGGCTTCTCTCCTGACTCCACCCTTCTTTGTCTCAGTCTTCAGTTTGAATGTACTGCCAAACCTTATTCTGCTTCACCATTGGCCAAATAGCTTTATTTATCAACCAATGAGAGCAACACATATTCATAGCATACAGAAAGACATCCCATAGCCCTTCCCCTATTCATTAAAATATTGTATGGCCCCGTCTTTATAAAGTATATCCTAATAGACAACATCATCTACTGTCAACTAGCTCTTTTGTCATACTTTCAGCCCTCTGATTCTTCTTTGGATTGTACTAAGTATACAAATATTTTGGGTGTCATCTAATTATAACAATTTCTCTTATAAAAGACCTTGATTTGAGATAACTGAAGCAAGTGGAAATTTATTAGAAAAATATAGAATGATATAAGAATCTCTGGATTGAGGAGATAGGATAGAGACCAAAGGATGGAAAGGTACTCTCAATAGTATTAGCATTGAAGGCTGTGACCATCTACAGAATATGCAGTGGAAAGACTAGGTGAATTTCATACTAGAAGCAGTCTGATCTAGATATATTTTCTTAATTAGTTCAGTGAGGAATGGAATATACAATCCAGAACATCATTGAAAATGATAAGGATGCAGAGATCCACAGCCAAGCACTGGGCAGAGCTCCAGGGGGTGTCAAGATCATGACAGGGAAACTCACAGAAACAGCTGACCTGAGCTCATGGACTCTGGACCAACAGTTAGGGAGCTTGCATGGGACCTACTTAGGCCCTCTTCATGTGTATGGAAGTCCTGTAAGCTTGGTCTGTTTTTGAGGCTCCTAGCAGTGAGATTAGGACCTGTCTCTAGAGCTTAGCTGGCTTTGGGGAACCTGTTTCACATACTGCATTACCTTGGCCAGCCTTGATGCAGGGGGAGGAGCTTCGTCTTCAACTTGATGTGTCATGCTTTGTTTGAGCCCATGGGGAGCCTGCCCCTTTCTGAATGGAGATGAAGGAGGAGTGGATGGGAAGGGGGAGTAGATGAGAGAGGGGGATGGGAGGAGAGAAGGGAGGTGAAACTGTGGTTGGTATGTAAAATAAATGAAAACAATTTATTAAAAAGAAAATGATAAAGAATGCTAATTATAAATGGGCAAGGACACAAGGAATAACCAGGATTGGCCCAGTCAAACCAGAATCTTGGCTCAATCTTGCAAGTGGCATTAGCCCTGTCTGATATCTTAACCCTGCTATCTTGAGTCAGAACAATCTAGCTGAGATATTCCTGAATTCCTCATTCATAAACATTGAATGGCAGTACCTGATTTGGTTTTCTGTTATTTGTTTTGTTTAAGCTAGTAGATTGGGAGACATTTTTATGCAGCAGCATATAGTAGTAAAATGTTTTATTCTCGTGATTGATGAAAAAAAAATGCTCCCTACCAGGCTGCTGCTTCCCTTAGGGCTCAGAGTTTTATTTACTAACTATTGCATCTCCACAATTTTTGTGAATAAATGAATGAATGAAGGGCTACATCTTGAAAGCAACTATGCTGGAATACTAGCTAGTTCTGTTTTACTTTCAGAAACCGATGAGCTTGTAAGTGTTTAGAAAAGAAAATATGATAATTGTGAAAAGAAAAACCCAAGATTGTCACCTGCTTCATAGTCTAGCTAGCACTAAACTCATTTTAAAGAGGGATAATGTATTTTCAATGACTGAATAAATGAATAAATCACACAGAAGCTGTCATTTTTAAGTATAAAGCTTTTGGAAGGGATAACACTGTTATAAACAGGTGGTGTGCTATGAATAATTCAATTTGAAATAATCTCAAGCAAAGAGCTAGGTCCAGTTAAACCTAATTCTAACCTTCTGCTTGCAAAGTTGATTTTTATGAATGACTTTTGCAGCTCTGGCTCCTTGATCTTCATGCAAAATTAACCTAACAGTCATCAAAATTTCATGGTCTATAAACTAAGCCTCTTTAGCTTGGTGTCACCCATGTGACACATTGAAGTATGACTAGAGATGAGAGAATAAACTATGACAGAAATGAGAGTATGATGGTGGAGGAACTATGACATATAAAATAAACAGTGTACATTAAAGACAGAAACAAGATATTTTCAAGCTGGATTTCTGTTGCAAAGACATTTTTTTTCCCACAGTGAACCTGGCTTTCTATTGCAAAGACCTTTTCTCCATTGTAGGAAAAATGACGAGTTGAGAGTAATGGAAAAATAAGACAGCACAAAGTTCCTTATTTAAGATAGGGAAGACCATTAATGAACAGAATCACTATCAGTTAGACACCAGCTAGAGTGGTAAGGAAAATGTATCGCCAAAGTAATTCTTTCCATAACTGAAAAAAAAAAAAACAACAAAAACCTCTGAATTAGGGCCACTGAATACATTAAGGAGAATTTTCTGGTTTATTTCCACTTGTTTCTCATAGCGGAGCAAATAAAATATCCAAATGCAGTCAACTCTTAGACAGCATGTTAGAACATTTTGACAATCTAAGGACTGATTCTGTATAGCATCTACTTTACTGATTTGTCATTTTCTATAATCTTAACTTTGAGTAACTGTTCCCTTGAAGGTGAGCATGTCTACCTGTGTCAATTTTAGTTCACCAAAAAGCCCCTCAATCTTAAAGATCTCAAAATTCCTTTAAAATGTTATGTCTTATACAGTAATATTATGTGGACTTTATTTATAAACAGATATTACTTAGTAGCCCCTGTCCTCCTATAGAAATCTATCAAATTATCTTGTCTCCCTATTTACAAATGGAAAGACACTGAGTTCCATATTAAACTAATAATTTGAAACCTAATAGTTTGATTTTCTTCGTGTTGTTATTTGCAAACTAAAACACCATGTCTTAATTAGCATATTTTGAAGGGTTTAAAACAAATTCCTATTCTGAAATATTTGTCTTCTAGAAAAAACACAATGTTTAAACTGCCTCATTGTCAATGTATGAAATTGTAGCTAATACATAATGTTTAAATACTTTTAATTTAAAAAAATGAATACTTTTAGCTTTCTTAATAAAAAAGAAGACTATTCAACTTTGTCATTTACTTGAGTATTCAGCATGACATTTTTCTCCTGTAGTGAATTATATCAGAGTCATCTTTTCTCTCAGCACCCAGCAAGCTGGGAGAGATTATATAGAAACACATCCACATGAGGCACTTCGTGTCTTGGCTTACTACCTAATCAGTGCTAGAGACAGGTGTGTTTTCCCCCTACATACCTTTGCATCCAAGGGTATTTTATTAGTGCTCCCTAAAACTATGTTTTACTCAGCTCTCCATGATCATTTTTTGTAGATGACAGACTTACAGTTTGAACTTCATTTGGTTTCAATGTCTGAGGAGAGCAATGCATATGATTTCTAAATCAAATGGTGGTGATAAGAGCAGGTGGATAAAGAAGACTATTGACTTCAACACCCTTCTGCACATGTGTCCAAATTCTAACTTGGAATGGTATTGAAGTTCAGAGGAGAAGTATGTGGCTCTGCCTGGAAAGACCAGGAAGCTCCAGAGAAAGCTTTGAAGATAAGATTGCACAAGGGGGCAAGAGAGACAGGTGAGCTAACTGTGAAGTCAAAGTCAAGTCAAATGTACTGGCCAAATTAAAAAAAAAAATTTCCAAGGTGTTTTAACATTTGGAATCTGGACTGAAGATTGTGGACTCATCAAACCTTTATACACAGAATATGAAAATACAAAATTGCCAGTAACATTTTTCATTATTTTTTGAGAATATAGTTGCATCATTTCCCCCTTCAAGTCCAAATACCCTTCATGCCCTCTTTCTAATTAATGGCCCCCTTTTCATTAATTGTTGTTACAAGTATATATGTGTATTTATATACACATGAATATTCCTAAATACACAAATACAACCTGTTTAGTCCATATAATGTCACTTGTATGAATGTTTCCAGGCTTACCATTTGATGATGGATAAACAATTTATGTACTCTTCACTGAGAAAGAATATTTCTTTAACTCTCAGCATTCTTTACTTGCCTGTAGTCCTTGTGTATGGGCTTTCCTCTGTTCACTTTGGTATGACTATTTGTGTTGTCCCTTTTCAGCTCACATTTGTGCAGTCACATTGGTGATACATTATGAGTGTAGCTGCTGACATTACTAGGAGACACAATCTCACAGAAAACTCGCTGATCCTCTGGCTTTTACAAACTTCCCACTTCCTTTCTGCAATGTTCCCTGAGCCTTAGGTGTGAGAGTAGCTTTGTAGATGTATCCATTGGGACTGGGCTCCACAACTCTGCATTTGGATTCTAGTACTAACTGAAGTCACACTCAGCTCATCTGTAAATTGATTTTGCATACTTATGCTAAGTTGTTGACTGTATTTCACAATATATGTTTGAACAATTAATAAACAGAATTACAGAAATACTTTTAACTTGGTGAAAGTTTTACTCTAAGGCTTTAGGTTCTTACTTTGCCTTTGGAGATTCTTATTAAATCAGATGCACAGAGTAGAGATATGCATTATATTCATTCAGCAATGCAATGCCCATGTTTGCTTTTGTTTTCACTTTAATTTACTTCTCCTCTCATCATTTCTTATTCCAATATTCTCCTGTGACCATAAGCAAATATTTATGGGTCAAGGTCTATTTTTTTCTCTGTGCACTTGAAAATACGTGTTGTTTTATGCTGTGGGATGGTCTGTATGTCAAGTGTGTTGCTGATTGGTCAGTAAATAAATCACTGATTGGCCATTGGCTAGGCAGGAAGTATAGGCGGGACAAGGAAAAGAATTCTGGGAAGTGGAAGGCTGAGTCAGAGAGACACGGCGAGCCGCCATCAGGACAAGGAAGATGTAAGGTACCAGTAAGCCATGAGCCATGTGGCAAAGTAAAGATTAATAGAAATGGGCTAAATATAAGAGTAAGAGCTAGACAATGACAGGCCTGAGCTAATGGCCAAGCAGTTTAAATAATGTAAGAGTCTGTGTGTTTATTTTATAAGTGGGCTCTGAGACTGGCGGGACTTGGTGGCGGGAGCTGGAGAAAAAATCTCCAGCAACAGTTTTATGTAGATAAATATTAATAAACAGAAATATTAATTGTATTATGCAATGAATCTCATTCTCTCTTTTCCTTTTTGACATTGTAACTTTAATGTCTATGCATATGTACCTATCTGTTTGCTTCAAACTGATGCATAGTAATATGTCATACCTGTCTGTCCCATCTTACTTACTCATTCCTTGTACTTCCTGCTACCTCAAAAATATTGTGATAAGTACCCTAGAGCTGTATTTTTATACACTCTGAGAGAAATGGTCTCAGATGTGTGTGAAATGAAAGCTTGGAAATGAAAATTTGGGGTCAGATGTTGTAGATACACTTCATATTTTAGCACTTGCAGGTTGTTTTCTAAACTATCTCTATTTGTGTCTACTCTATTTTAACAATATGCCCCTAATACAGTTATCTAACTATGACAGGTTGCATTCTACAAACATGGCCGCAGGTTTTTATATCTTAGACTTTATTTTGGAGACTTGCTATTTGCCATCCTTAAGGAGAGGGTTAGTTCCTCCCCTTAAACTTAAGAAGGCTAAGGAAACATGGAAAACCTAGCATTCTATGAGCTGTGAGGTTTCATATCATGAAAGGTCATTTGGATTCTGCCTTGAATTCTAGAACACTTGTCTTAGAACCTTGAGGTTAGAGGTCTAACTTTCCTGAGGCCACCATGCTGTAAGAAACACCAACATAGCCTGTGTGATAAACCATAGAGAAAGAGGGGGATATAGAAGCTAAGTTTTGTAGAGTCTTTTTATTTTATTGTATATTATTATTATTATTATTATTATTATTATTATTATTAATTGGTCTTCAATTGTGTAGCCCTGTCTGGTCCTGGAGGTGAAAGCAAGCAGGCAAAGAACAAAAGCTTCCTTCTTTCGTGTCCTTACATAGGCTTTTAAGAGGAAGTGTGGCCGGGCGGTGGTGGCGCACGCCTTTAATCCCAGCACTCGGGAGGCAGAGCCAGGAGAATCTCTGTGAGTTCGAGGCCAGCCTGGTCTACCAAGTGAGTTCCAGGAAAGGCGCAAAGCTACACAGAGAAACCCTGTCTCGAAAAAAACCAAAAAAAAAAAAAAAAAAAAAAAAGAGGAAGTGTGGTCTAGATTAGATCTGGATTAAAGATCTGGATTTATCTTTTCTGTTCATATGAAGTTGTGATTAAATTATACTTAGTATAAATCATACTTTGGAGCTCATGCATTTGAAATATATCCTAAGTAGGTAGCTTGAAGTTTCAGAGCTTAATAGTATACAGACAAGCATTTTCTTGAAAGAAAACTATTATGTGCCAAAGGACACATATTCCAGATGTTTCTCAAGAATATGAAATTCAGTATACTGATGTTGTCTTCAATTGTGGTCCATAAAATTTAAGCCCTGGAACAAAGACAACTTTTAAATATACATTATTCTTTGAAAGTTTCATTCATTGCATTTTGAGTATATTTATTTCTCTCCACAGTCTCTTCTCAGATTTACCCTCCATTCCATGCCCACCCAACCTTCTGTCTTTATTCTTTGTTTTGTAAACTCATAGAGTCCAATTTGTGTTGCCCATATATGTTTGGGTATGTGGCTATCCACTGAAGCATGTTAGTACTACCAGCAACCATATCCTTAAAGAAAACTTTGCTTTTTAGCTTGGAATGAGGCTTTTTTCTCACCTCCTCTCTCTATGCTAGGATCTTGTCTGGTTTGGGCTTGGATAGGTCTTAATGCATATTGTCACAGCTGCCATGAGTTCAAATTTAGAAAAAAATTATAAAATTTCAGCAATTGCTAATTCAGCCCTGAACTGCTTTAGAGAATACAAAAGTTTTAAAAGATAAAATTCCCTGTGAGCAATTTCAAGTGTCGGGTGAGAGTTTGGATAAATAGACAATTATCTAACAGAATAATAAGTGCTGTAGAGTGTTACTTGAGCAGAGAAGTGTTAGTCCCAGACTTTGTGACTATCAGAGGATAGGTCTGAGGACATGTTTACTTTCCTTTGGTTTGACCATAAAGGTTATAGAGAATCAGGTAATAAATCTCCCTAATTACATTTTTGTTCATTTTCTAGATGGCATCTATTCAAATTCTAAACATCTCTTTCACTGAGTACAATACACTATTGATTAATAGGGACACAGAAAACTTGGATACAGTTTGTCTGAACTTTTAAAGATACTGTAAAACATTTCAGATAGTGGGCTGATTCTTAAGTTCCAGAATGGAACAGCCATAGAAGTTAGGAACCAAAAATCACT